>NC_074681.1:28613259-28707714 GCF_029448725.1 Salvelinus fontinalis | reverse complement strand
TGCTTCCTCCTTTTATCCCGTCACATTGACGCACAAGAGAAGCATATGTTTGGTGTTTCTTTCAAATGAGCAGAATTAAATGAGGAAGGAACAATTTCTAGCTCCCTTAAACTCTCCTTAAATGTCTCTAAAACATTTCCACAAACATGCTCCACAGCTATAGGCTATGATAAACTCATTTCAAAAGAAGTGTCTACCTAATTACTTTAAATAGCTTGCCCAGCACAGGTCTGAGCAAGAGTTTCCCTCTTGGCAAAGATGTAAAGAAGATAAATATTCACAAAAGTGCTGAGGGTGAAAGTCTGCCTGGCTGGTTTTTTTTGTACCATGCTGTCATTTTGTAAAGTGCATCCCTTTAAAAGTGAAAATACAGCCCTAAGAACTATCCACAAGACCCCAACATTTAAAAAAAATCCTCTTGCACAAAGGACCTACATAAAGCACAGGATGAGAAGTTCTCTCCCATTCATCCACAAGCCATCAGGATCAAAGTATAAAGACAGACGTTACTTAAGACTATTTCAAGAACTGAAACAAAAACAAGTCAGGCATTTGGTTAACAGTTTACCTGTCTCAGCTTCTGTGGAGCTCTTCCTGCTGACCCGGGAGCCCTTGACAGCCCAAATGTAGACTGTGTAGAGGACTCCAGGCCTCAGCCCAGTCAGCCTGTAGGAGGTGCTGTCTGCCCCAACAGGGATCTCCCCGCTGGAGCCCTCAGCAGAGCTGTAGCTGATCATGTAGCCGTCGATCTCTGCTTGTACCTTCTGCCATTCCACGGTAGCGGTATCCTCTGTCACTTCTTTGGTCAAGAGGTTAGTAGGACCGTCAAGATCTGTTGATATATATGAGGATGTAGGCAGAAAAGACGTTGTGTGAAGAATCACTATTTTCTATTAGGACACTCAGGTAGGTGGTTTATAAAACACCATTCAAGCATTCATTTTATCCAAGTCGGTCAAATAATTTTCTGTTGGGCTCTTCACTCCTGTGAGGAGCAGACAGAGGCCCTAGGAGCAAGCTGGAAGAGGAATGCAGACCCAGCACATACGTCTACATTGGCACAATGTTGGCCCAATGCGAGCAAAAATATTGACCATATATAGGTTGCCAACATTGGGCCAATGCGCCTTTGCTCATCAGCTCCACATTGGTCCCTAAGGCATTTGTGTGGGCAGTTCATATCTGGTGAAGGCAGTCCTTACTTTGCCTGAAATAAGCCAATCTTTTCCCAGCACAGGTCTTCATTTGGCTCCCTGATTTGAAAACTGCTACTACCACAGGAGGTTGGTGGCACCTTAATTGGGGAGGACGGGCTCGTGGTAATGGCTGGAGCGGAATTTATGGAATGGTATCAAATACATCAAACACATGGTTTCCAGGTGTTTTATGCCATTCCATTCGCTCTGTTCCAGACATTATTATGAGCCATCCTCCCTTCAGCTAATTTACAACATAATTCTCTAAAGGTGAATCCTCACTGCAGAAACAATAAACAGCACGTCATGCTGGTCCATGCACATTTTCTCAGTGCATTAAAAAATATTAACAATAATAATTACAAGCCATCTAATAATTTGGCCAAATAAAAAATTATTTTGAACTTGCATTTCATGATCTGACATAAAGGCAGCCTACCTTTTGTTGGAGATTTGCTATTTTTTCATAGCTTTAGGTCGATTTTTAAGCATCATGAACGAAGAGCCTTTTGGGAGCCGAATGAGCCAGCTCACCAAAAAGAATGCCCATCTCTAATACATAGATGTTTACAAGAGAAACTATTAACTCATACTGTATGTTATTTAAGTATTTTTTGAGACTTCATCATTGGCTGTACACAAGATTTTAAAAAATGTGGGCATTACACAACAGAACACTTTAACTGGAACCAAATATTCGAATGAGCCCCCGCCTCTTGCTGAGATTGGTTTGGGATAGACTGTGTTGGGCTTGGTGTGGGCTTGGTGTGGGCTAGCCCACGCTGGGATAGCCTCTGTTGGGCTGATATGGGATTACTGTGGGCTAGCCCGTGTTGGGCTGGTGTGGGCTTGGTGTGGGCTAGCCTGTGCCCAACTTGCCAACCAAATACCCATATGGGGCCAATGTTTGCTAGGGCACGCTCTCTCTATGACGAGGAAGTCAAGGGGCTTAAGGTATCAGAGGACAGAGAAGATATATGGCGGATGTGAGCGGACTGACAGGGAGGATCCAGAGCGGAGCACCCAGCAGAGCAGGGTGAGTGAGGGGAATGGGGCTTGCAGCTCTACGGGGGTCGCTAAAGTCAGGGAAGGCAAGCATCAGTGGCATCAGCAGCCAGACAGAGAGAGGAAGTGAGAAGACATGTAAAAGCAATCATCATTTAGGCTATTCCTCTGCGACTCCTCCAAGGTCAGCTCTATGTCACCACGCTATCTGCATCATGAAAAGGGATTAATGATGCGTCCAAAGAGAGAGTGCCGGCATCGGGAGGCACGTATAAGGTGTTGAGCTGCTGTCTTTTTGCCACTGTATGTGGGTACATTGCTTGACAAGCTTACAGAGGTTAGTCGCAAGAAAATGAAAATAAGTTACACATAGTTTCAGTAGCCTCAGAGAAAGCCCTACGTACCGTGTAGGATTTAAAAATGCCGACAGCCACACGTGCCACAGCTTTCTGATCCTTCCCAATGTTTGGTTGCTCATGCTTAAACAGATCAGCGCATTGGTAGGTGTTATGTTTCCGTGGGAAGAGGCCACGTTTGGCGAGGCCATGTCGTGGTGTATGACGGCTTGGGATAGCTCAAGGTTCTGCCGCCACGGTAGCTGAGTGGGGAGACTACAAAACACCGGTTGTGGTTTACCATGTGGAAAACAGCTTATCCATCAGTAGACCTCCAGTTTGTTTGTTCCCATTTACACGCTACCCTTATTTAAACGGACAATGACAGCAGAAAGTCGAGTGCTCGAGGAACCAGAAGGGTGCACTTCGTCCAGTGTGTGTCAGTCTGTACGTGAGTCCATCCACGCTGCAATTAGGTGGCAGGAGAGATTAGTAACTTCAGTGCCTCAGACTAACTCTGAAGGATGCCAGAGTCCTCCTCCGCCCACATACTGACTGCAGCCCAGCTGCCACAGCTCCACATGGCCTTAGAGTCCAGGGACCATAATGAAGACTAAACACTTTCCCTGGCTTTCACCTAGCCATGCATCTGCTTCTAGTTAAATGGCCGCTCCTGTGTAAACTTTATTGAATCTGATTCGGTAGCACCAGCAGACTACTATGTTGTGTTTATGAGCCTTACAATCCTATGGCAGGTTACTGTGACAGGTAGCAATTCTGTTGATTTTGGCTTGTCCCGCATGCTTTCAGGTTGCTACAATGCATCTCTCCTTACTGGTCTAGCAAGGTCTAGGTCTAGCATCGTAGTCCACCGTTTCATTGTCTATGAAATAAGAATTTATGATTGGAGAAGAGAGACATTTGTTTCACATAATACTATCATGCCATTCAATAAAAGAAGACAATGCACTCTAGCTGATTTTCACAGTAAATAAATAGCAGATCTTTCCTGAAAGAGAGAGGAACTGAAAAGCCATTTCCCCCTCTTGTTGTAAGTGGACCGGCCACTTGTGAGAGAACATTCTGTAATGTATAACTTGCTGAGAGGAAGGAACAAAGCTCCTCTAATTGAGGCTTACATAATGTGAGCTGTCAGGGGCGGCCCCACAGGATACAGTTTCATACTCTGTACGGTTAGTAGGAGGCTCATATACTCACAGACAGTCACAATAAACTGCCTCTATGTGATTGCTATTATGTTCGTATTTTCGTATTTTTCTTTTGCGTGTGTGACTATATCGCTCTGAAGAGAACAAACTGGGCAGTAGCAATAATAGGTGACCTTTTAAAAGCTCCCGGCCCACACACTCATCTTGAACCAATTCTATGCCTATCTGAGGGAACTCTGGAATTCCAACTTCCAAAATCACTATAAGCCTTTCGTGCAACTCCTCAAGTGAAGGTTTCCGTGGTGGAAGTTGAGACAGGCCACCTTGTCTTGTGTGAAGATTAGCTCTGTGAAGAAGGATGTGTGAGGTAATGGAAAGACACCTGACAACCATCAAACGGGAAACACTACAATGGTTAACTCCCAAATGAAACCCATTAAATGTCACCTGAGGGTTGAGAAAAGAAAAGCACCATCACCGTAATGAGACAGGGACAGCTCTGCTTTTGAACTACTGTAATACATCTCCTGAAATAGACACCCAACAAAAGGAGCAGGCCAAGCCGCAATTGTAGACAGTCATGTCAGTCGGTCAAATAAGAAGCAGGTATCGGGTTGGCAGGACCAGCTGTAGAAGTTAACATCCTTTATGAATTTATCCTCACGCAAAATACTCAAGAGAATGCTTGTGAGATCCAAATAAGTGATTCCCATGTTCGTAATATTAAAGGACCAGGTGGCTTATGTAAATCATGGACTACACTGGCCTTAGGGCTCGGATCATTATTGAGGACCTCGAGTGGTTACACGGTGTGTTCTATTTCTCTGGTCCAGACACTCTTACCACGATGATCATTAGAACCTGTCCAGATTATTCAACTGTGATTTATTACCCATAATCACTACCCATAATTATTAGTCTTCCTGACCACGTTCATATTCTACTATCATTGGCTGTTATAGTGAGACCTAATACCAGGGTACAGTACTGTACTTTTTCAAGCTATGCACTCTAACACATTCTGTGCCTATTTTACTCCACTGTTCTCACAGTGGAGTTGGGAATGGTTTAGAGCAGAAGTGTCAAACTCATTTTCTCCGCGGGCCACATTCGGTCTTCAACGAGGTCCATGGGGCCGCACTTAAAATTGATTATATTGCCTTGCTGTCAAAATGTGCAAAAATAGTCCTTTTGGAATTTCCGATACTCACTGACAGTCTAGCTTCCATTACGATGACTGTTAGCAAGCTGGACAGAGCGAATAGAGACTATAAATGAAAGTCTATTATAATTTCTACATAATTTTGATTTGGTTATAGTCCTTTCAATGGCCATTGAGATCGTCCCCCCCACATGTGGTTTTGAGTTGGACAATGGTCCAGTGGGCCACAGAGGGTGGTTACCGCTTGCTGATGTTGGATATAGTATCCATGTCCCAGGTGGCACCCTATTCCCAATGAACTACTTCTGACCAGGGCCCACTGGTCAAAAGTAGTGCACTATTTAGGGAATAGGGGCCATTTGGGATGCAGACATAGTGTCTCCTCACTTCCTGAAACACCCAGAAAGCCTTGTTTAGTATCAGCAGCAGTCACCTGTGACCCCGGTGGCGAAGGCGGCTTTCCCTTCGATGGTCCCTTTGATGCCTTGCACTCTGATGAGGTACTCAGTGCCAGGTTGCAGTCCTGTATAACACACACACAGGGCAAGTAAGCATACAGGTTTGCAAAACCTCATAGTAGTTCAAGGTTCTTAATCTACCACAATACATTTGAACATTATTGAATGATTAGCCGTTACGGGTACATAGATTTGTGAATGCTCAAAGGGTTATGAGTGTTCCCTCCCTGGCGCTCAAGGGCGCCAGGCTACCCGTCATCATACGTACCTGTTACCATCATTACGCACAGCTGCGCTCATTGGACTCACCTGGACTCCCTCACTTCGTTGATTGCCCCTGCATACATGTCTGCTCCTCTTGGTTGTTCCCTGTAGTAGCATTTTGTCGTGCCGTTGCATGTCCGTCTATATTAAATGGTTCACTCCCTGTACCTGATTCTCATCTCCTGCGTTGTGCCTCACACTATTCTATTCAAATCTATTTCAGACGGTGTTCTCCAATTTAAATGACATACCTACGATGGTTTGGGTGGTCCTGGCCTCTGCACTCATTGGTACGTTCTGCTCCTCCTCCTGCCCGTCAGGGTTAGCATAGGTCAGTCTGAAGTGGTCTAGAGGTGATGCAGGGTTCTGCCAGTCCACCTGGATAGAGTCCTCAGTCTGGCCCAATACCCGGATACCATCAATACCAGACACCTCTGTGTAGGGTCAACATAGTCTCATTAGAATATGCCAGAATAGTGACATTTAGCCATATAAATGTCACCTGCGTTGACATATAAATTGTCACGAAAGTTATGAGAGAGGTCTAATAGGGTACCAAAGAGTGTCATAGCTATCATACAGAACCAAGGACCAGGGCATGTTTCCTACTGGTTTCTATGAGACTCTTCCTATATGTGATTTTGCATATAAGCCCATTCCAGGCCATGAAAAATGGTCTGGCTAATGTTCTTTAATAGTTTCTAATCGGAAAAAATGATTTAAAACAATTTGAAAGGGATAACGTTTGAAGTTAAGCATATTGTGTGACCGAGAAATGTTTGTCTCACGCTAAGTCTTCGTCATAGCCGGATTATCAGGCCTTTTCTCATACCCAGACAGGAATGTCATGCACTGAGATGTTTTCCATTGCTAACCGCACAGCAGAGCTCAGGGCCCAAGGCTCTGTGCTCTGTGTCTCTCTTTCCATAAAACGTGTCTACAGCTTCATTTCCTTTTAATTAGGCTGACTGGTGTAATTACCTTAAACCTAATGGTAAGCAAACTATCACTAAGTGAATCATTTAGTACAAACAGTATTCAGGGTTATTGGGGTGATCTGTCCATAGAGAGTTTTATGTGACGACAGAACATTTCAATTGGCTTTCAGAACCACTTACCACAAACAAAAGCACCTGGACTTTTGAGTAAAATATGAAAATCAATGTTATGAGAAACATACTGTACTTTCCTCTGTAGTTCACTTCACTCCCTTACCTGTAGTCGCCTCTATCCTGTTCCCCTCGCTCTGGATCTCCTTGATGACAGCGTACACCTGCACTATGTAGGTGACACCTGGGCTGAGTCCTGTGATCAGGTAGGAGGTCTCTGTGTTGGGCACGGTGACCCGCTCCAGCTCTGCCTCATTGCCCTCAGGGTGCCAGGTCAGGATGTAGTACTCTGCTGCTTTCACAGCCTCCCATTCCACCAGCAGAGAATTATCAGTCACCCTTACCAGACGCAGGCCGTTAGGGCCCAACACTGAGGGGGACACAGAGGTATGATTAGTTAAGGTTCAAAACTTTATGTTACTCACTATGTTATTGTGATGAATTCGAGGGCTAGCCCCAACCAGGATAAACATAGGGGCCTGTCAGTCCAACACTTCAGTTGTTATGCCAAGAATTCCGGACCTCGTGGCAAGGTCAGTAGGTGTACTAAGTTCACTATGTTATTGCTCTCTCTTTTTACTCTTTTCACACTTCACTCAATGTAACTCTGACAGAAATACCGTATCTGATTTAAGGAAAACACAATTTAGAAAATTGGGGAAAATATATTAATTTCCTGCGGTTACAGCGTGATACTGTATCTAGACACGATCCTTCAATCAAGATGGTGGAAACAGGGTCGGGCGAATCAGACAGTATGGGGGGACTTTTCAATAACATGAATGCAAGCCCAGGAGACGGCCAGTCAGCAGTGTACGAAGCAAACTTTCCAAGCCAAGATATTCCTGCGGATACAGGGAAATACGGACACGGACGACCGATCGTATGTGGTGAATTCGAGGAATTAAAGTGCAGAAAAAGCGTAAGTGTACATTGGGGGAAATATGAAATAGGTGCTAAGGAGACCACATTTACCAGGAAAGAATTCACAGCAGGCTTGGACCTTGTTCCATATGTTGAAGGCAGGAAGCTCAATGTTTTCTTTCTCTTCAGCAGGAGCCTTTCCATCCAGTGGCAGTTAATATGACTGTTCCTGCTATTTTCTACAGCCACTGCCAGTAACAATTAGGCCTTTAAATCATATTTCAGAACATCCAAAAGTACAAATAAATTAACATCTAACGATTCGGAAAAAGCAAAAGGAACAGAAATTTGTGCCCTCACTGATTGGTAACGAGGGAAGCATATTTTGAAGAAGAAAATTATGAAATTATGTTTGGACTTCATAAAGAAGAGAATCATAAATCTACAACTCAAATCACCAAATCAAATCACATTTTATTGGTCACATACACATGGTTGGCAGATGTTAATGCGAGTGTAGCGAAATGCTTATGCTTCTAGTTCCGACCATGCAGTAAAATCTAACAAGTAATCTAACAATTTCACAACAACAAAGTAATGAATAAGAATATGTACATATAAATATAAGGATGAGCAATGGCCGAACGGCATAGGCAAGATGCAGTAGATAGTATAGAGTACAGTATATACATATGAGATGAGTGATGTAGGGTATGTAAACATTATATAAAGTGGCATTGTTTAAAGTGACTAGTGATACATTTATTACATCCAATTTTTAATTATTAAGTGGCTAGAGATTTGAGTCAGTATGTTGGCAGCAGCCAGGCAATGTTAGTGATGGCTGTTTAACAGTCTGATGGCCTTGAGATAGAAGCTGTTTTTCAGTCTCTCGGTCCCAGCTTTGATGCACCTGTACTGACCTCGTCTTCTGCATGATAGCAGGGTGAACAGGCAGTGGTTGTTGTCCTTGATGATCTTTTTGGCCTTCCTGTGACATCAGGTGGTGTAGGTGTCCTGGAGGGCAGGTAGTTTGCCCCCGGTGATGCGGTGTGTAGACCTCACTACCCTCTGGAGAGCCTTACGGTTGTGGGCGGAGCAATTGCCGTACCAGGCGGTGATACAGCCCAACAGGATGCTCTCGATTGTGCCCCTGTAAAAGTTTGTGAGTGATTTTGGTGACAAGCCAAATTTCCTCAACTTCCTGAGGTTGAAGAGGCGCTGTTGCACCTTCTTCACCACGCTGTCTGTGTGGGTGGACCATTTCAGTTTGTCCGTGATATGTACGCCGAGGAACTTAAAACTTTCCACCTTCTACACTACTGTCCTGTCGATGTGGATAGGGGGGTGCTCCCTCTGCTGTTTCCTGAAGTCCACAATAATTTCCTTTGTTTTATTGACGTTGACTGTGAGGTTGTTTTCCTGACACCACACTCCGAGGGCCCTCACCTCCTCCCTGTAGGCCGTCTCATCGTTGTTGGTAATCAAGCCTACCACTTTAGTGTCGTCTGCAAACTTGATGATTGAGTTGGAGGTGTGCATGGCCACGCAGTCATGGGTGAACAGGGAGTACAGGAGAGTGCTGAGTACGCTCCCTTGTGGGCCCCAGTGTTGAGGATCAGAGGGGTGGAGATGTTGTTTCCTACCCTCACCACCTGGGGACGCCCCGTCAGAAAGTCCAGGACCCAGTTTCACAGGGCGGGGTCGAGGCACAGGGTCTCGAGCTTAATGACGAGTTTGGAGGGTACTATGGTGTTAAATGCTGAGCTGTAGTCGATGAACAGCATTCTTACATAGGTATTCCTCTTGTCCAGATGGGATAGGGCAGTGTGTAGTGTGCAGTGTGATTGCGATTGCGTCGTCTGTGGACCTATTGGGGCGGTCAGCAAATTTGAGTGGGTCTAGGGTGTCAGGTAGGGTGGAGGTGAAATGATCCTTGACTAGTCTCTCAAAGCACTTCATGATGACGGAAGTGAGTGCTACGGGGCGATAGTCGTTTAGCTCAGTTACCTTAGCTTTCTTGGGAACATGAACAATGGTGGCCCTCTTGAAGCATCTGGGAACAGCAGACTGGGATAGGGATTGATTGAATATGTCCGTAAACACACCAGCCAGCTGGTCTGCGCATGCTCTGAGGACACGGCTAGGGATGCCGTCTGGGGCGGCAGCATTGCGAGGGTTAACACGTTAAAATGTTTTATTCACGTTGGCTGCGGTGAAGGAGAGCCTGCAGGTTTTGATAGCGGGTCGTGTCGGTGGCACTGTATTGTCCTCAAAGTGAGCAAAGAAGTTGTTTAGTTTGTCTGGGAGCAAGACATCGGGGTCCGCGACGGGGCTGGTTTTCTTTTTGTAGTCCGTGATTGACTGTAGACCCTGCCACATACCTCTCGTGTCTGAGCTGTTGAATTGCGACTCTACTTTGTCTCTATACTGACGCTTAGCTTGATTGATTGCCTTGCGGAGGGAATAGCTACACTGTTTGTATTCGGTCATGTTTCTGGTCGCCTTGCCCTGATTAAAAGCAGTGGTTCGCGCTTTCAATTTTGCATTAATGCTGCCATACAGTGGCAGGTTCTCAGCCAAAGACACATCATTATGGGGTTAAACATTTTTTGAGACAACTGTAAGTAGGATTTCCATCAACTGGGCCAAACGTGTGCTGCTCAGTGTTCTCTGTCGAAAAACAAGTGGGGAAGCACTTGTACTGTTTCGTTGTAGTAAAAAGTGACCATACATAATGTCAATGCATTTGGGCATTGCTAAAGGGTACAGTATGTTATTCAAATAATACTCAAGACCACCAATTTGAGAATGGACGTGATTCTCAAATGTGAACAGAAATGTGATACATTTCTGCATGGAACTGTCATTTGTCGGTGTGAGGCATCCCACTTTTCAGTGACTCACATAAGGTCCTGTTTTTACTGAGTCTACTGTACCATGTTGAAAAGAGCATTAAGGGACAATTCAGGAGGCGTACATGGAAAGCAGACCAAATCCACATGCAGCATCTGCAGGACATTGATCTGGCTTTTAAAAATCCACAGAAATCCACCAAGGCTTTTTGTGGGCAGAATAAAACCCTTTAGGTTTTCTCTTGATGATTTATTTGAAATGTGTGTCTGAGTTCTTTATCAATGTACAAATCTCCAAAGGCCTAAATTCAGATCCCAGTCTTGATCATAGTTGTGAAATATGGTTAGCATTGCTTTTGATGGTCACTAAATAGAAAACAGCATTGGTGATGATGATGCACCTCAAGGTCTGATCACACAAAACAGAAAATGTCTCAGTATACTGTAGCTTTTGTCCTAAACTCATAATATTTATCCTCCAAAACATAAACTCATATAGCCTCCCTCTTCCCCCTTGACACGTCCCTGTTGTTGTTGTTGTAAGCAACAGTTCAACAGTTCCTACATGCATATTACTATAAATCTCTCCAAATTTCTCTTGCAGCACAGATTGAAAATCTTACTATCGCTGAGTGCAATAGCCGTCCAGCTACCACGGGTCTGTGGACAAACTTGGTTTTAACAAAGTGAAATCTTTAGACAGTTGATTGGCAGACATGGTTTGAGGCTGCAGCAATTGCTGTCACTTTCACAAGTGTGGATGCAGTGAAATTATCTGTCAGAATGTTTTGACTGCAAATTTTCTGCTTAACTGCTATTTAACTAATAATCAAATAACTTCAGTACCCTAATGTCAAGTTTAAAGTGTTTATGAAACCTCAGAACCCTAAGGATCCTACAGCTGTAGATTTTCTGCATATCAGTTCTGCGAATCAACAAAAGGTAGAGTTTGCTATATAGATCTAGGCCATTTCAAACTAGGAGTGCTGATCTTGGATCAGTTTTCCCTTTTATATAATAATTAATAAGATATTATGACCTGATTATAACCTCAGCCTATATCAGCACTTCTACCTGTAGAGCAGTCTTCACCAAAGAAGCCTTCGTCACAGATACACATTCCGTTCACGCAGGTGCCGTGGATGCAGTCAGGATCGCATTTCTGTTCGCTGCAGTCCTCGCCAGTGAAGTGGCTGAAGCAAACACACTTGCCGTCCACGCAGTGTCCCTTATCGTTGCAGGCCCCTGGGCACATCAGCTGGCTGCAGTCACTCCCCGTGTAGCCAGCGTGGCAGACACACTTGCCATCCACACAGCGGCCGTTGTCGTTGCACTCATCAGGACAGGTGGAAATGGAGCAGTCTGGACCCTCCCAGCTAGGGTTGCATTGACAACTGCAGGTGTTGTGCTGGTAGGTCCCGTGGCCACTACAGCTAGTGTCCACACCTGAGGAAGTTTAGGAAATCACGTTATGTGATATCTGAAATGTCTGTACTGTAAGTGTAATGTAAGTGTTCGTGCATCAATAATTTTTTCAAACAGTGTCACAGTTATATATATTTTTTGTACTTATTTCCCCTTTTTCTCCCCACTTTTATGATATCCAATTGGTAATTACAGTCCTGTTCGATCGCTGCAACTCCCGTACAGACTTTGCGTCACCCCAAAACACAACCCTGCCTGGCCACACTGCTTCTTGACACACTCCTCACATAACCCAAAAGCCAGCCGCACCAATGTGTCGGAGGAAACACCTTCCAACTAGCAGCCGGCTGCAACACAGCTCGGGATCGAACCCGGATCTGTAGTGATGCCTCTAGCACTGCGATGCAGTGCCTTAGACTGCTACACCACCCGGGAGACCAGTTTCACAGTTTTAAATAACATCTGGGATTAAGTTCTACCTTTCTTTTCAGATATACACTGAGTGTACTAAACATTAGGAACTCCTGCTCTTTCCATGACATAGACTGACTAGGAGAATCCAGCTGAAAGCTATGATCCCTTATTGATGACACCTGTTAAATCCACTTCAATCCGTGTAGATGAAGGGGAGGAGACAGGTTAAAGAATGATGTTTAAGCCTTGAGACAATTGAGACATGGATTGTGTATGTTTGCCATTCAGAGGGTGAATGGGAAAGACAAAATATTTAAGTGCCTTTGAACAGGATATGGTAGGCATAGGTATCAGCTGCACCAGTTTGAGTGTGTCAAAAACTGTACACTCAATGTATTTTAGCTATTGAATATAGATGTTCTGTCAGATCTCATGGTGATGGACTGCACTGTAGGCTTACCTCCTGCTCCACCACAGCAGCCCTGGGAGCACTGACTCTTCAGGTGTTCCACCTCCTCCTCCAGCCCGTTGACTCTGTACAGCAGAGACGTAAAGCTCTCCGACTCATCACAGTCACACTTTGGGGTCTTGAGGTTGATTTGGTGCCTGAAAACTATGTTGTTTTCCCCCTCCAGAGTAGCGCCCCCTTCCAGCTCTTGCAGGCCTGAAAACTGGTCCTGTTGGGAAGGGGGGGTCTGCAAGGCGAGTTTACACTCAGGGCTCTTGGCCAGGTCAATCTTATAGACGTGGCTGAAGGTGACTTCTTTCTCAGCGGGGGATGAATAATCTTCTGTCACATATGTGGAAGTGACAGTGCACAGTATGCTTATCAGGCATAGAGCTCTTGTGAGCCAGTGAAGTCTAGTGGTCATGGCTAGAGGGGAAAATAAGTGCAATAATTGGTGAAATTGATATGCAACTTTTGACATGCACAAAGAGCACTGGTCTTGACACCTTCTTGGTCTATTATGGGGGATTTTCCAGAGAGAACATGGCTTTTTTTTACAAGAGTGTTAAAGAAGTCACATTCGTTCTAGTTAAGGCAGACTATGTTTTACAAAAGGGACATGAAGCAATCTCGTAACCTCCAGCAGAAAGCCAGCAGTCATCACTCGAAACTAAACACTTTTATCCCAAGTTCCTAACTATTAATAGTGCTCAGCCAACCATAAGGGCTTCAAGGAGCATGGAACCCTGTCTTCCAAAAGATGTCATGTCTAATGACAGTGATGTCATCCAGCTTTTGACATCCCCAGAAAGAGAAATGATATGCTATCAAAATAATAGGCCAAATATTTATCTGAAAAGACTTCTTCAGAAATAATTTGGTTCAAACCTCGATGGTGAATAAGAAGTTACCTGTTTCTCAAGCATGTTCGATTGAACCGTTGCGTCCTTGGCACACAGCCATTAGAAAATTGGTAGTGGAGCAACTTATGGTCGATGTCTGAACTTGTGTGGTCTGTGGAAACTGAAAACCAAACTTAAGTGACTGTCTGCTCCGCTCTCCTCTAAAAGAGAGGCCATGGTGCTTGACAACTGGAAACTCCACAGTAATAGCATACATGCTTTAATAAATTGCGCAGAGTACTTTTAAAAGAATGTTGATTGGTCAATGAAATATGCATGTAGTGCAAAAACACTAACGGGAATGATTATTGGGAGCACACAACGTGGAACTATCAAAGAAGTGAAATGACTCAACCATGCACAAATACTAGGCTTTTTACCTTAACTCACATATGGTATATTGCAACTATGGAAACGATAAATGGTGTACAGTAGGTCAATAGTGCAAAGCGATTGTTCCTGTAACATTGTAAACCAGTATAAAGAAATCTTCATCAATGATTACATCAATCATACAACACTAGTAACCTCGTCTACAGGTTGAATTCATTACGTTGGTGTCAGCTGTGACACAAGTGGTGCTACAGTATCTGAGGCTTGTCCATGTAGTCACCTGAAGGATTTTGAAAGTAACCTATACGTGATAAGCACAATGGCATAGGTGCTATGGCATCATAAGCAGCCTACAACATTAGTATAGATGTTCATAGTTTGACATAATGGCGTAGATGCTCCTGGAGAGTTTACAGTATGTTTGTGATACTGCAGTGTGAAACAGAACACTGCAAGTGAAAGGTTTGGCAGTGTCCAATTTGTTTTCGGAGTCACTGCTTTGAACATTCAAGGAGAAATGAGCTATTAGCAACAAAAAATCTGAACATGGCTCCCTAAGCATCAAAGAAGAGAAAAACAGACGTGGAATCCTAAAAATGTTCAAAGAAGTAGACTGAGCAGCATCCCACTGGACAAAGAAGTATAGCAGGCCGAAACATCAAAATGTCAACAAATGTGCTCAAAATCTACCACCAGTTTTCCAATATCAAATATACAGGAAGTGGAACCTCTGGTGAGTAGCCAGCCTGCTGCTGTAAGTAAATGGCTAGCGTTCTTTTGAATGGCTAACATTATAGTCTAAATGAATATTACTAACATGGAAATTGCTAACATTAGACTAATTTAAAATGGTTAGCATTAGCCTAAAAGAAAATGACTAACATTTTTAAATAATTTTAAAATAATTTTAAAATAATTATTAAGAATAGCTAACTGTCACGACTTCCACCGAAGTCGGTTCCTCTCCTTGTTCGGGCGGCGGTCGGCGTCACCGGTCTTCTAGCCATCGTCGATCCACTTTTCCTTTTCCATTTGTTTTGTCTTGTTTTCCTACACACCTGGTTTTCATTTCCCTCATTAATTGTTGTGTATTTAACCCTCTGTTCCCCCCGTCTTTGTGTGGAATTGTTTGTTGTAAGTGCTTGTGCATATGTTTACTGGTGCGCGTCGGGTTTTGTACCCATGTTGGTTATTTCTTTATGCCGTTGGTTTTGAAATTAAACTGTTCCGGCTATTACTTAGTTCTGCTCTCCTGCGTCTGACTTCCCTGCCACCAGTTACGCACCCCTTACACTAACATTAGCCTAAATATTATGATAACTAACTCAAGATAGGACAGAGGCATCATTTACAATAGGAGCCAATAAAGCACAGTTGTCAGAACAAGCAATGAGGTGGGCAGAGCCAAGCAAGAGCTAGCACGATCCTATTAACGTGCTTTAGCATGTATTTGCATATTTACGTTAGGGAATGCATAATCTCTGAAGTGTGTATGTGCAAGAACACAAATTCATCCTACATTCCTAAACCATGCCATTTTTTAAAACTTTGGCAAGGAGTCAAGTCTACAAAACTTGCACTCTGTAACAGATTCTTGTTTTGGAACAGAAAACTGCATTCAGATCGTTATGAGAAAATTATGAGCTCTTGCTCCTCCTTGACCCTCTGCCTGCCACTAGACTTCATTATTACCATTTAAGGTGGTGAATAGAAGCCCTCACTGGATGCTTCAAGTTTATACCCCATGTGACACATCTGGGTTTTCTCTTTCTTCTGTGATTAGCATAAATGAAAATGGCTAACATGAAAGTGGCGAACATTAGCCTAAATAAGAAAA
The DNA here is from genome assembly GCF_029448725.1 of Salvelinus fontinalis. Classification (NCBI taxonomy): domain Eukaryota; kingdom Metazoa; phylum Chordata; class Actinopteri; order Salmoniformes; family Salmonidae; genus Salvelinus; species Salvelinus fontinalis. Next base: position 28,691,938 of record NC_074681.1, on the reverse strand, counting down.
TGGCTAGGATTAACCTGAATGAAAGTGGTTAGCATTCGTCTAATAATGACCTCTTAGTCAAATAACCCTTGGCATTAAGTAGACTTCACAGAGAGAAAATGGCTCAACACTTGTGAAAATGTAGTATCAGTAATCGACGTGTTGGGAGAAATTTTGTTGGCTATGTTGCTAATGACTTACAGTAGCTGTATTAGTGTCACACAAAATTTCCACCATGTTTGCTATGAGTCCTGTGTCTGTTATTCAACTCAGTGGGTGTAAACCTTGAGGTTAGAGTAGCCAGACCGTAGAGACTATGACATCACAGCTATGGCCATTCATCCCCATTGACTCTCTGGCAATAATTACAGTAGATGGCACTTTATCAACAATCAGGACATAGATCAGACCAGGGGGAAAGACCAGCAAGTCAATGACAGCCTTACAATAACCCACATCACAGGAACATTATACAGCCCTGTGGAAAGGCACCAGGCGCTGTTGCACACAGATCCTTAACAAGCTCATTTATAGTTTACTGTCAAGGTTTTATTTGATGCTTGCCATTTTAAGTCTTTTATTTGTCTTAGAGAAGATTCCAATGTGACCTTCTTCCAGCTACCATGAACTAAATCTCTGCAGGGAAGGAACGTCAGGAACAATACAGCTTAAGACCAAAGATTCTCCTTAGTCAGTCAATCCATGGATGTGTCCCAAATGACAACCTATTCCAGTGTTTCTCAAACTCTGTCCTCGGGACCCCAAGGCGTGCACATTTAGTTTTGTGCTCTAACACTACATAGCTGATTCAAATGATCAAAGCTTGATGATTAGTTGATTATTTGAATCTACGGTGTAGTGCTTGTGCAACAACAACAAAGACGTGCCTTTGAGGTCCCGAGGACTGAGTTTGGGAAAACTTGCTCTGTTCCACCTTATAGGGCCCTCAAACTCAACTCTGGACCTCAAAGCCAGTTCCACTGTTTTTTTAATTGTTCCCCTATACAGTGATCCCTCGCCACTTCGCGGTTCACTTATCGCGGATTCGCTATTTCGCGGATTTTCATAATGCATTTTTTTTTTTTTTTTGGTGCATTGTGCTCTGCATTCTGATTCGCTAAAAACTCACTCCCGCTTCTTGTATCAAAACATGCTACGAATTGTGCTATCATTTTGTCGTCTCGTGCAGTTATGTGTACGTACATCGCTTAGCAACCATGGTGCGAATGGCCACTGAACTTAAGCGAGTAGCTGAGGAATGGGACCCTTTGATGAGCCGTTCATTACAGTTCTCCAACGTAATCGATGGTGGCATGTCGGTGTACAAGGATCTTTTTGCAAAGAAGAAAAAAGAGCGACAACAGCTGCCTATCACTATGTTCTTCTCCCGAACAAACACACCTGCACCGCGGGCTTCAGAAGAAGAGAACACTGCAGAGCGCAGTCAGGATGCAGCGGCCCAGTCTGAAGAGCAGTGAAACGGCCTACACGTGAGTCACTGTATTTGTATACATGTAATAGTTGCTAATTGTAAAAAAAAAAAAAAAAATCTATTTCGCGGATTTCACTTATCGCGGGTCATTTTCGGAACGTAACCCCCGCGATAAACGAGGGATTACTGTAATGCAATGAATTATCAGGTAGAACAGAAAACCAGTAGGCTAGGGACCTTGTAGGGTAAGAGTTGAATACCACTGCTATAGGGAATAGGGTGCCATTTGGTACGCAATCTATGTGAAGCGTGTCAGACGTGCAGTCATGGAAGAGCCGAAGCATTCTCAAAGGCTTCGAGAAAACAGTATCTGCAGTTCCGCACTCAAAGTTGTCATGGACACACAGGGGATTTACCTTCACATAACAAGAGATTCAAATAGTCCGACACAAAGATGTCTGTCTCGTCTTTTCAGCCTCCATTCTTTGCAGGCTTGTCGACTAGCTGTGAAGTTTGACAGACTTCCAACCGGGATTGGCAGGAAAGTACCTAAGCAATTCCAGCATGCATTGCAGACTGGCAAGTATTGCTGGTAGTAAACTTCAAACAGCTACTAAAATGTTTCACTCCTCTAATTGTATTGGTTCAACAAAGGGTAGAGGAAGCTGCATTTTACCAACAAGTGGAACACTGTTGTGCATCATCTATTTACGGAATAAGAGGAGGTAGAATGTTTCCCCTCACTCACTAACAAGAAACGCTTCAGACTCAGACTGTGAATGCAATCAATATCAGATCCTCACAGGGACCCAATTTTCCCTCCAAAATCATTGCACGGGGAAGAGAGAAAGGAAGGGAAGCAGGCAAGGACAGACTGTGTGCAATGCCCCATCCTCTCATGAGACACATTAACCAACAGACAGATAAAAGGCAGTCTGTTCTTTTCCGTTTCAAGGGGAATTGCACTGGACCAACAAGCCTGGGATGAAAAGTTTAGCGCTCTGCAGTCTGCACACGGGGGAAGAGCTCAGAGCTCATGGTCTTTATGTGGTTGCAACGTTTGTCGAATTTTCCTTTACTAGCAGGCAGAAAAAGCTGAAAGCAATTAGAGTAAGTCTGAGCTCCAACTCATATCCCCCTGCTCTGTCTGCTGGTCCTGGCATCTAAACCACAAAAAAACCTTGATAAGGTTACAAAAGCCCAATAGTCACCCCATTGGCTTTATGTAGGCCTTATGATCACATATTAGAAACCACCCCATTCATGGCTAGCTGCAGGCAACGCTCTGCATCTGTTGTTCGTTTTATCACTGCTTCCAAGATAACTTTGAGCCATTACAGTAGCATTTCATCAAGTTGAGCCACAGACAAGGACCATTCATGTCTATGAAGCTTGTTGAAACTATTTATTTTCAGAAGGAAAAAAATCCACCTTCAATAAAATGGTTTACAAGAAAAGAAAAGGAAATATAATTATTCTACTGAAGCTGTATATTGATTTAACAACATATTTACTCCATGGTAAGGACATAGCTGACACTTCAGCTATTTCCCCACTGGCTCTATGTCTGACTGACTGAAGTATAATTTGTTAATGCTTAGTCTGATGCTTGACTGCCCAGCATTTCCATCTGGTACCAGAGAGGCTGGAGTTTAGTCTGTGATGAAAATGTGAGGAGTGAGAGAAGGCAAGTTTATTAACAAGGAAATGGACCTCTAAACATATTGGGTTTGATGCCTAAGTTACAACTTGTGCAGTTATTTTGGTGTTGATGCAAAATATCAAAAGAAATCGAACATATTCCTTTTTGTTTCTTTGTTTCTTTCTATTTTAATGTATAACTTGTACTGAAAGAGCTTAGCTTTGTAATGAAGTTGTTATAATAATTTTGAAACTTTGTTTAAAGGACTACTACTATATGTTAACATCTCATTTGCTCTGATGAAAACTAAATGCTTCCTGATCATATATCATATAATGACTCAAACAGGAATAATGTTGCAAATTACTTATTTTGTAGTAAGTATAACTTTTTCAAAGTAATTACTTATTTCAATAGTAAGTATGAATCTTGTCTGTAATTGCATTTGTTAATAGAAAATGAAACAGTATGTGAAATATTAAACAGGTCATAATATGAATAGAAATGTATCAAATCAGACGCAATCTCCAATTTAAAAACACTCGCAGTCATATAAAATGTTTATGCACATATTACAAAGCCACTCAAATTGAACATTCAAGAATAAAACAATAACCTAAAGCAGTGTTTAACTCACCGTAGCAGTTCCCTGTGATTCCCTCCTCTGAAAGCCTGAGCATCTGTCACTCTATTTCTTCTCTCTCTGACACCTGTTGACAAGCTCAGGGAATGAGTTTGAAGGGGCCCTTATAACCAATGCCTCTGTGGCTCCTGCAGCAACAGCCTTTCCCTCAAGTAGGTAAATCCCCTTCCGAAATGCCTTTCGCCAATGGGCAGTAGTTTGGGAGTGTCTCTTCTCTTGTACCTCAATAATGGAATGGGAATAGAGATAGATAATGAGAGACATTCCTCCTTAAAAAAAAATAGGTTGAAACTAATCATAATACTTCAACATGACCCCCACACATGTTGCCCCCACCCCGTCACTACCAACTTTTGAGTTTGAGTTTTAGAAACGTTTTTTATATGTTTCCTGTCACAGTAGCAGCGATGGATGCAATTCATCATTTTACCAGTCCAGGACAGTAGTAATACGTGCTGTAAGGCAATCAGAGAAAGTTTGGATTTAATGGTGAGCTCAAACCATGGACATACATGAAGAAAACACAGGTCTAGTCATATCAGTGAATTAAGTTTCCTATCACATTAGCGAACATGTATCATCTATGCCATCTATTTTATGAAGTGCACCGAACATGTCTATCTGAAGTGTGAATTTAGTTCTAGATTACAGACTTTAGTTACAGTAGGATTTGTACAGTAGGATTTTTTCATTACATAAACTACTACAACACAACACAACACAACACATGGACCATTATGTGGTCTGAAATCAAATAAACACAGATTTTATAAACCACTTCAATTTGGCACAAACACTGTGCTTACCATTGAGAAATGTCCACATTAACTGCTCGAAAAAAGAGCAGCATAAATCACACCATCATTGTGCAACACATGTACAATGTTAATGTAGGGATAGAGCAAAATCATCAAACAGTACCAAAGTGTTGTGTTTATTATGAATTGAATCGCTAAGCATTTTGGTTTATTACATGAGAACAATGACGCAAATACAATAGAAAACCATGCAACAGCATAAATTCACACCAACACCACAGCCCCACCACACTTGCCAAATGGACAGGCAGCATCACCAAAGACTAGGAGTCGAGGTTGGTCATATTTTTCACCGCCATCTGTTTGTCTCTAAATATATAGTTGAAGCCGGAAGTTTACATACACTTAGGTCGTTAAACCCCTCCACAAATGTCTTGTTAACAAACTATAGTTTTGGCAAGTCAGTTAGGACATCTACTTTGTCCATTATTTCACTTAGCACTCCCTGTATCACAATTCCAGTGGGTCAGAAGTTTACACACACTAAGTTGACTGTGCCTTTAAACAGCTTGGAAAATTCCAGAAAATTATGTCATGGCTTTAGAAGCTTCTGATAGGCTAATTGACATCATTTGAGTCAACTGGAGGTGTACCTGTGGATGTATTTCAAGGCCTACCTTCAAACTCATTGCCTCTTTGCTTGACATCATGGGAAAATCAAAAGAAATCAGCCAAGACCTCAGAAAAAAAATTGTAGACCTCCACAAGTCTGGTTCATCCTTGGGAGCAATTTCCAAACGCCTGAAGGTACCACGTTCATCTGTACAAACAATAGTATTCAAGTATAAACACCATAGGAACACGCAGCCGTCATACCACTCAGGAAGGAGATGCGTTCTGTCTCCTAGAGATGAACCTACTTTGGTGCAAAAAGTGCAAATCAATCCCAGAGCAACAGCAAAGGACCTTGTGAAGATGCTGGAGGAAACAGGTACAAAAGTATCTATATCCACAGTAAAACGAGTCCTATATCGACATTCCGCTCAGCAAGGAAGAAGCCACTGCTCCAAAACAGCCATAAAAAAGCCAGACTACGGTTTGAAACTTCACATGGGGACAAAGATCGTACTTTTTGGAGAAATGTCCTCTGGTCTGATGAAACAAAAATAGATATGTTTGGCCATAATGACCATCGTTATGTTTAGAGGAAAAAGGGGGAGGCTTGCAAGCCGAAGAACACCATCCCAACCGTGAAGCCCGGGGGTGGCAGCATCATGTTGTGGGGGTGCTTTGCTGCAGGAGGGACTGGTGCACTTCATAAAATAGATGGCATCATGAGGCAGGAAAATGATGTGGATATATTGAAGCAACATCTCAAGACATCAGTCAGGTAGTTAAAGCTTGGTCGCAAATGGGTCTTCCAAATGGACAATGACCCCAAGCATACTTCCAAAGTTGTGGCAAAATGACTTAGGGACAAAAAAGTCAAGGTATTGGAGTGACCATCACAAAGCCCAGATCTCAATCCTATAGAAAATTTGTGGGCAGAACTGAAAAAGCATGTGCGAGCAAGAAGGCCTACAAACCTGACTCAGTTACACCAGCTCTGTCAGGAGGACTTATTGTGGGAAGCTTGTGGAAGGCTACCCGAAACGTTTGACCCATGTTAAACAATTTAAAGGCAATGCTACCAAATACTAATTGAGTGTATGTAAACTTCTGACCCACTGGGGAATGTGAGGAAATTAAGTGGTGATCTAACTGACCTAAGACATGGAATTTTTACTTGGATTTGAAAAACTGAGTTTAAATGTATTTGGATAAGGTGTATGTAAACTTACAACTTCAACTGTATATGGTATCACATTGCTATGACATAGGCCGGGCTGTGCACAGACCTTTTGGCGGGCATGTGCTCAAACAAAAAAAGGGCACCTCCACAAAAAATATCCTGCAGACGCAGTCACAGACTTTTTGAACGGTTAATACAAGAAGAGGGGAGAGCAGCACAAGCTAATGTATAAAGTATTTTGCAAAACTATTTTGAAGAGGAATAAATGCTGTACGGTCACCAAAACAATAACAGTAAAAATAGAAGATTGAAAGAAATACTGTATCCTACCATTACTATATCCAACCCCCAAAAAACGGTGTTTCATGTTAGCAGCTAATATTAACTAGGTATATGTCATGTCACTTCTCTGGAATAATCACACAGTCTATTTGCAACGGAGGTAGCAGGATGCATGTTCTGTCTGTGTCGCGCCATCCCTTTGGAGGGCAGCCTGCCTGCAGAGTGCTCGTTGCCATTTCCCCCACTAATGGTTACATTTAGGATTGAGGGAGGAGGAGCTGATCCTAGATCTGTACCGGGGAAACTTCAACCGGGACCCTGGCATGCAGAAATGACTTTGATCAGATAATAAATAAAAATTACCCTTTTGGAACCATGCTTTGCAACGAACAACCGGATGGTACACGATGAGAGCCATTAGAGGCAATTAACTCTTCCTCTGAGGTAAGAAATAACATTGGGACATTCCATTGAATGTCTCATCAAGTTTTCATAGCCCGTAGTATTATATAGCATTGTCTAATATTGGATCACCTCCTCTGTAAAACAACGCTGACAGATTTGTGTGTTGGTGCATTCAGCTCTCAATGACTGACCAACTACTACAAATAGCAGTTGCTACTCTTATGATTCATCCAAAATGGTACCCTATTCCCTTTATAGCACACTACTTTGACCACAAAACTTTTGGCCAGTTCTACTTTTGACCAGCACTACATAGGGATTAGGGTGTCATTTGGGACAAAACCTTAAATCAGCTGTTGGAGGTTGTGTGGAAGGGTTTATTTTGTTTAGTAATGCACCAAAACTGTTTACTGGTTTACTACCAGTAAACCGACGTCACCGGTTTACTAATCACTGGCTCTGACAACCATCATTACGCACCCTTGCACCATCGTTACGCGCACCTGCGACTCATAATGAGACTCACCTGGACTTCATCACTTCACTGATTACCTCCCCTTATATCTGTCACTCCCTTTGGTTCATCCCCAAGCAGTATTGATTGTGTTTTATGTCCAGACGCTACTCTTGTTTTGTATCGGTCCATGTTCATTATATTATTAAACTCACCACCTGCACCTGCTTCTCGACTTCCAGCGTCTCCATTGCAGATAGTGGAGGCTGCTGAGGGGAGGACGGCTCAAAATAATGTCTGGAATGGAGTCAATCAAACGTGGTTTCCATGCGGTTGATACTATTCCATGTACTCCATTCCAACCATTACTATGAGCCGTCCTCCCCTCAGCAGCCTGCACCTCACTATCTGCAATGGATATGCTGGAAGATAGCACCGGAGAACAAGGCTGACGTTTTATGTATTCCTTACCGATTGTGTTTTTTTGTTTGTTTCTTTGTCTTGTTTGTAATTTTTTTTTTTTTTATCATAATTTTGCTGCTACCCTCTCTTATGCCCGAAAATAACTTCTGAACATCAGTACTGTGATTACTCACTACAGACTGGCAGAGTCCTTTTTTCCTTTAACAAGTCTGATAAGCCCGACGTGAATGATATACTGCTTTCCCGTGAACAGGCCCAGATCCCTGTCATTTGCATGAAGAGAAGGCAGGGATAAAGGGGTCAGAGGACGGGCTGCCTTCTGAGAATTCATAGACAATCAAATAAACCCCCACTTCCTTCCATTGCAAACGTGCAATCATTGGAAAATAAAATCGATGACCTACGCGGAAGATTAAACTACCAATGGGACATTCAAAACTGTAATATCTTATGCTTCGTGGCTGAACAACTACATAATCAACTGTCTGGTTATACGCTGTATCGGCAGGACAGAACTGCGGCGTCTGGTAAGACAAGGGGCGGCGGACTATGTATTTTTGTTAAATAACAGCTGGTGCACAATATCTAAGGAAGTCTCGAGGTTTTGCTCACCTGAGGTAGAGTATCTCATAATAAGCTGTAGACCACACTATCTACCTAGAGAGTTTTCATCTGTATTTTCCGTTGCTGTCTACATACCACTACAGACTAATGCTGGCACTAAGACTGCAGTGAATGAGCTGAATTCCACCATAAGCAAACAGGAAAAGTCTCATCCAGAGACGGCGCACCGAGTAGCCGGGGACTTTAATGCAGGGTTACTTAAATCTATCTTACCAATTTTCTATCAGAATGTTAAATGTGCAATCAGAGGGGGAAAAACTCTGGACCACCTTTACTCCACACACAGAGATGCATACAAAGCTCTCTCTCGCCCTCCATTTGGAAAATCTGACAATAATTCTATCCTCCTGAATCCTGCTTACATACAAAAATTAAAGCAGGAAGCACCAGTGACTCGATCAATAAAAAAGTGGTCAGATGAAGCAGATGCTAAGCTACAGGACTGTTTTGCTAGCACAGACTGGAATATGTTCCGGGATTCCTCTGATGCCATTGAGGAGTACACCACATCAGTCATTGGCTTTATTAATAAGTGCACCGATGACGTCGTCCCCACAGTGACCACGTACATACCCCAACCAGAAGCCATGGATTACAGGCAACATCCGCACTAAGCTAAAGACTAGAGCTGCCACTTTCAAGGAGCGCTACTTTAACCCGGAAGCTTATAAGAAATCCCGCTATGCCCTCAGACGAACCATCAAACAGGCAAAGCATAAATACAGGACTAAGATCGAATCGTACTACACCGGCTCTGATGCTCGTCGGATGTGGCAGGGCTTGCAAATTATTACAGACTACAAAGGGAAGCACAGCCGAGAGCTGCCCAGTGACACGAGCCTACCAGACGAGCTAAACTACTTCTATGCTCGCTTCGAGGCAAATAACACTGAAACATGCATGAAAGCACCAGCTGTTCCGGATGACTATGTTATCACGGTCTCCGCAGCCGATGTGAGTAAGACCTTTAAACAGGTCAACATTCACAAGGCCGCAGGGCCAGACGGATTACCAGGACGTGTACTGCAAGCATGCGCTGACTAACTGGCAAGGGCATTTGGCATTTGACACTGACATTTTCAACCTCTCCCTGTCCGAGTAATACCATCATGTTTTAAGCAGACCACCATAGTCCCTGTGCCCAAGAACACTAAGGTAACCTGCCTAAATGACTACCGACACGTAGCACTCACGAAAGGCTGGTCATCAACACCATTATCCCAGAAACCCTAGACCCACTCCAATTTTCATACCGCCCTAACAGATCCACAGATGATGCACTCCACACTGCCCTTTCCCACCTGGACAAAATAAACACCTATGTGAGAATGCTATTCATTGACTACAGCTCAGCGTTCAACACCATAGTGCCCTCAAAGCTCATGGCTAAGCTAAGGACCCTGGGACTAAACACCTCCCGCTGCAACTGGATCCTGGACTTCCTGATTCCTGTTCTCTCTACTACCGCACGGAAAGCGGTACCGTAGCTCCAAGTCTAGGTCCAAGAGGCTTCAAAACAGCTTCTACCCCCAAGCCATAAGACTCTGGAACATCTAATTAAATTGCTACCCCCCTTCCCTCTCTTTAACACTGCTGCTACTCTCTGTTGTTATCATCTATGCATACTCACTTTAAAAAATCTACCTACATGTACATATTACCTCAACTAACCAGTGCCCCCTTACATTGCCTCTGTACCGGTTCCCCCCTGTGTATAGTCTCGCTGTTATTATTTTATTGCTGCTCTTTAATTACTCGTTACTTTTATTTATTATTCTTACTCATATATTTTTTTAAACTGCATTGTTGGTTAGGGGCTCGTAAGTAAGCATTTCACTGTAAGGTCTACACCTGTTGTATTTGGCGCACGTGACTAATACAATTTGATTTGATTTATTATGAGCCGTTCTTCCCTCAGCAGCCTCCACTTGCATTCCATTCAACCAAAAACACTCACACAGGCTCCATTTGTCTTTTTGATTTTTCTATACTACCTTAGGAATGTTTTGAAATGTTTTATTGTATTCATGATAAGGGTTACAAGTTTTCAAACTGTTGGCCCCTAATCATGAGCTGATAGCATAGGGAGATGTATTCTTTCAGGTAACATTATAGCCAGGGCTGCAGTTAGGTTTGTTGTTTTGAGTTTGACTGTTTTCACTCTCCTATAAAATCAACTACATACTTCTGATGTTGAAGTAATCCATTGGATTTAGGTACTACTTTCTAGTAGCTCATTGGACCAGTGTGAATGAGTTGCAGATGGCATGATTCCCCCCCATGCATTCTCCTACTGGCAGTAGCCCTGGTCTGACATTATTAAACTCCTTTAGTGGGTGAACAGAGCCGATAACAGGCCCACTAAGCATAACCTCCATAACCCTGAAGAGTAACATGACGGAAAGGCATGTATTCCACGGAGAGGGACTTTCATTAACTGTCAATATGTAAGTATGGTTTCAATGTACTTGTGGGTGTAGAAGAGTACACTACAAAAGGCTGCTGTGTTCCATTTAGTTGGTTGTTCTAATGCCAGTTTTCTACATTGATGAGTCCCAGTCAGTCGCGGTTTGAATTTCATGAAAATATTCCCAAGTTCCTTTTTTGTTATTCACAGCCTTTGTCAAAGGAATGTTCATTTCAGTGGCAGAATCTCACTTCATTTCATCTATACCCCCCCCCCCCCCCCCCCTCATTTTACACATTCTCCTCTTACTGTACGTGTACTGTATTTGATTTAACCCATGTGAAATTGATTTTATCGTTGTTGTTGCCGTCTTCCCCTAGCTGCTATTCAGGTGGTTGGAATCAGCAGATAGAGTTGGCTGCTGTGTAAATACTGGGCGGGGGGGTTGGGTTACTTTACAGAGAGAGCCTTTTGTTGGACATTCAGCTTGGCTGAAACCATAGGGCACATGGATTTACCATGAGGATATACAATGAGTGTACAAAACATTAAGAACACCTGCTCTTTCCATGACATAGACTGACTAGGTGAAAGCTATGATCCCTTAGTCACTTCTTAAATTCATTTCAATCAGTGTAGATGAAGAGGAGGAGACAGGTTGAAGAAGGATGTTTAAGCCTTGAGACATGGATCGTGTATGTATCCCATTCAGAGGGTGAATGGGCAAGACAAAATATTTAGGTGCCTTTGAACAGGGTATGGTAGTAGGTGCCAGGCGCACCGGTTTGAGTGTGTCAAGAGCTGCAACGCTGCTGGGTTTTTCACACTCAAAAGTTTCCCGTGTGCATCAAGAATGGCCCCAAAAGACAACTAGCCAACTTGACACAACTGCGGGAAACATTGAAGTCAACATGGGCCAGCATCCCTGTGGAACACTTTCGACACCTTGTAGAGTCCATGCCCTGACGAATTGAGGCCGCTCTGAGGGGAAAAAGGGGGTGCAATTCAATATTAGGAAGTGTTCCTAATGTTTTGTGCACTCAGTGTACATGAGCCCCTTTAGTTAATAAGAACTATGCAGAATCTCCTTACCTGTATCCTATGGAGGACGCCAAAGATAATGTCTTCATGCTCCCATCTGCCTCTCCCATTGTCCACATCCTCTCTATTCCTCACTGGAATACAACATGCTATAACCTGCTATAACCTCTTCTTTTCCCCTCAACCCTTGACAGGTGAAATCTCATTTGGATTTATGGACCAAATGTAATGTGCTGCCATAATTTGTTAAAATAGACAGAGCAAATGTTTAGCTAATGAGAGGAATTTATGAACTATTGATGAAGAAGTTAATGAGGAAAGTACTCGTCTGGTTTGCCCAAGCTTGTCATGGGCGTGTCTGTGAGGACCTGACCCTAGCTGTCTTGGTAGTTAATTTGGATCGCATTTGAAAGTTTTAGATCAGTGACAGTGTGTATAGTGGCCTCTAACCTGGTTTCAAGACTTTCGTTTTGATGTTTTAACAGACAGAGCTTTTAAGAAATACAAGTCACCTCAAAATAGTACCCTAATACACCTGATATTTGGATTTAGAGTTTCTTGCCTGAGCTTTAGGGATCTCACTTCCTTTTAGTCCTGGTGGTCCCACCCTAAGTGACTTAACAGACGCTGCTCTGAAACTATTCAGAAACGTTATGATCCCCTTATAATTTTGTTTGGCATTTAGGATCAAACCAAATAAAAGTAGCTTTGTTCTCTTTTTTTATTAACAGTTACGGTCAGTGGGAATACGGAGTAGCCTGTGTTTTATTGTGATGCTTGGCTGTTAGCTTACAGCTCCCTAAAATGTCTTTATATCCTCTTTAATGGTCAAAAACAGTTGTGGTATGAGAAGGACAAAACTTTATTTGACTGATGGCTGTAGATGTGAGGTGAAGAGCTAAACAAACGATTCAACATGGACAAAAATTCAATTGAAAATCTGTCAATGAAACAAAAAAAGTGTATTACCAGTAGCCTCCATAAAGCATGACTATAACCTAACACCTCTTCCTAACACCTCCAGCTTAATCTGAACAGAACTAAACCATTTTACTTCGCCCAAAAAAAGTTCCAGATCCCATGTCGAGATGTCTCCTATCAATCACGATTGACAACAATTGCACAAGATTATGTTTGATAAGATAGTTATCTATAAGAGCGCACCATACACCATATGGCCCATAAGGACTATTGAACTGAGGGAATGGAGAGGGGAGAGACTCCTCTTTGGAAACCCTGAGTAATGACTGGGGGGAGATATCTGAAGTCGCAGGACTCCTGATTGACACTGACTCTAAAGGGCAATGCTGCACATTCCAAATGTTCAGAAGGTAACGGCCCCCAAGGCAGACCTTAGGCTTAATACACATGCAGTATAAATGGCTATTGAACACCATAATTTAAAAACACGTAGAGGTGCCTTCAGAAAGTATTCATACCCGTTGACTTAGTCCACATTTTGTTTTGTTACAGCCTGAATTCAAAATGGATAAAATCTAATAAAAATCTCACCCATCTACACACGATACACCAAAATGACAAAGGGAAAATATGTTTTTAGACATTACAGCTGTGAGTCTTTCTGGGTAAGTCTCTAAGAGCTTTCCACACCTAGATTGTGCAACATTTGGCCATTATTCTTTAAATAATTCTTCAAGCTCTGTCCAATTGGTTGTTGATCATTTCTAGACAACCATTTTCAGGTCTTGCCATTGATTTTCAAATAAACCTTTTGTTTTGATTCTGTGTGATTATTGGAGACGTAAAATCTAAATGGATGAGAAACTGTACAATGGAGCCAAGAATGTTTTTTTAGTTTGTTGCCTATGCTGACAAATCAATCAAATCAAAAAATCATGTAAATAAATGAGTAAATGTGTAAATAAACTCACGAAAGTACTCGTTAAAAGTCCACAAGAGCGTTTCTCTTCTCCTTTCTGTACTGCATTCAGACTGAGCGCTGCGTCGCCTCAGTCTGAAAGTTAAAATTGTAACTCGGGCACTCAGGAACATATACTGTCTTCTTGGTAACCAACTCCAGTGTAGATTTGGCCTTGTATTTTAGGTTATTGTCCTGCTGAAAGGTGAATTAATCTCCCAGTGTCTGGTGGAAAGCAGACTGAACCAGATTTTCCTCAAGGATTTTGCCTGTGCTTAGTGCCATTACGTTTATTTTTTATCCTGAAAAACTCCCCAGTCCTTAACGATTACAAGCATACCCATAACATGATGCAGCCACCACTATGTTTGTAAATATGGAGAGTGGTACTTTGTATTCAGGACAAAAAGTGAAATGCTTTCCCACATTTTATGCAGTATTACTTGAGTGCCTTGTTGCAAACAGGATGCATGTTTTGGAATATTTTTAATCTGTACTTGCTTCCTTCTTTTCACTCTGTCAATTAGGTTAGTATTGTAGAGGTTAGTATTGTATTGTAGTATTGTAGAGTACAATATTGATGGTCCATCCTCAGTTTTCTCCTATCACAGCCATTAACTCTGTAACTGTTTTAAAGTCACCATTGGCCTCATGGTGAAATCCCTGAGATGTTTCCTTTGACCCTGGCAATGGTGTTAGGAAGGACACCTGTATCTTTGTAGTGACTGGGTGTATTGATAAACCATCCAAAGTGTAATGAATAACTTCGCAAACTCAAAGCGATATTCAATGTCTGCTTTTTCTTTTTTTACCTATTTACCATTAGGTGCCCTTCTTCGCAACGCATTGAAAAACCTCCCTGATCTTTGTGGTTGAATCTGTGTTTGAAATTCACTGCTCGACTGAAGGACCTTACAGATAATTATATATGTAAAGTACAGCGATAAGGTAGTCATTCAAAATCATGTTAAACACTATTATTGCCCACAGAGTGAGTCCATGCAACTTATTATGTGACTTGTTAAGCACAGCTTTACTCCTGAACTTATTTAGGCTTGCCAAAACAAAGCGGTTGAATACTTACTGACATTTTTTATGAATTTGTAAAAAAAAAATGTAAAAACATAATTCCACTTTGACATTATGTGGTATTTTGTGTAGGCCAGTGACAAAACATCTCAATTGAATCAATTTTAAATTCAGGCTGTAAATCAACAAAATGTGGAATAATTCAAGGGGTGTTGTCACGCCCTGGCCATAGAGAGGCTTTTATTCTCTATTTTGGTTAGACTAGGGTGGGCATTCTAGTTTTGTCACGAATCCCGCCGAAGATGGTGCCTCTTCCTGTTCGGGCGGCGCTCGGCGCTCGTAGTCACCGGCCTACTAGCTGCCATCGATTCTTTTTATTTTGTTTCTGTTAGTTTGGGCTGATTGGGTGCACCTGTTTTGAGTTTAGTTTGGGGGGGTAGGCTATTTAAGGGCAGGTAGCCTGCGGGCTTGTTTATCTGTTATTTGGTGTTGGATTATTATGTGGATTTTATTATTTTCTCTGGACAGTTTAGTCCGGTATTTTTGGACTCGTTTTTCATGCGCCCGTGTGTTTAGGGCATGATCGTTTTCCCTGTCTACTGGAGAATAAATCCACTTTCTTGAAACCCTGCTCTCTGCGCTTGACTCCTCCACCCAGTACTCCTAGCAGCTCTGACAAGTTTCTTTATTTCTATTTCTTTGTGTTTGGCCAGGTCTGGTTCTCAATCAGAAGCAGCTGTCAATCGTCAGACGAGCGTGACAGGTGTGAATAGTTTCTGAAGGCATTGGTTCTGCCATTAAATGGTTGGTTTGATTTTATGTCATGTTTGTCCGTCCAGTGTTACGTCCGTCGTTGGAATGAGACCAAGGTGCAGCGCGGTAGGCGTACATCTTTCTTTTATTGATGACACCAAAAAAATACAAAAACGAACGTAAAGTTCTGTAGAGCTGGAAAGGAACAGTACAAAAACAAGATCCCACAATCTAAGGTGAGAAAAAAGGGCTGCCTAAGTATGCTCCCCAATCAGACAACGATAAACAGCTGCCTCTGATTGGGAACCATACTAGGCCAACAAAGAAATAGAAACATAGATTTGCCCACCCAAGTCACACCCTGACCTAACCAAATAGAATAAACAAGGCTCTCTAAGGTCAGGGCGTGACACACGGATGTTAAAGTAGGTGGACAAATTGTTAGATTTGTTTCACTGTTTATGAATGGTTGCTTTGTCAATGATTTATCAAAACCCCAAAATAGGTCTGCACTGTTTATTTCATTTTGCAGTCTTTCAGAGACATTTGGGTAGGTCTGAAGTTTGCATTCATCCCTGGTACGAGCTTTACGACATCCTGTAGAAAATAAGAGTCACTTGTTTAACTGTGGGGTATAAAGAAATGTGTCATTTCTATAAAAAATAAAAATAAAAAAAAATAAAAATCCTATTCAAGTATGCCTGTTACAGATTCTCTAAGTGGCTATTACAGGAAATTGAAATTGATGATAAATAATGAAGTATGTAAAAATGATGTGCTAGCAACATTCTAGCTGCAGGGTGACTCTGTGTGGTCTGTACTCTGCAGCTGATTGTAGTTTGTGCTGTCTCGCACTGTGTACAGGGATGTCAAATCTTACAATGCCCACCCAGGTAGATGGGCATTTCGTTGTTGTCTTAAAGATACATTCTCAGTCACAGGAGGATAGGTCCTGTTTGATAGACTACTTTAAATATCATAATGATATTCTACTCAATCCTTATTAAGGAAAAGGTACGAAGTTATACTTGCAGATAATATCCAGCAATACCAGCATGAGGGTAGATTTTGAACACCAGCTGTCAAACTGCCCTATTGTTAAAACATAGAAATCTAAACAATGTGGTATAAACACCACATTTTACCCTTCTATCCTGAGATGCTCCTAAAGGTAGACCGGAGGTTTAATGTTTGCATCTTGTTTACACCTAAATCATTCTGCTTGGTTCGATATCAGTGAGGAAGGTATTCGTGTTGAACTAGAGTGCAAGCTCTAACACTCATTTGGTCAATGTCGAATGATAGTAGATGGTAGTGAATTGTGCAGCATTTTACTTCTGGCCTTTTAAAAGACTAAGACAAAATAAAACAAAGGGAATAAATATTGAATATGTGAGGGTATCTCATTAAAAGAGACTTAGCTCCATAGTGTGTCCCTTTATTGTGAGCACGTTTGCAATTTAGCATCTGTTAGTATTTATCCAGGAACGCATCTTCAAGCGGTTACTTACGATGAATGGTATTGTGGGAAATTATGAAAGAATCCACTTCTATTGTTTTATGTTCGCTGCCCTCTTAACCAATGTGATGTGAAACAAAGCACTACAGAGCACTGTGGTTTGAAACTCCTAAGAATTAGCCTGAAGGGTTTTCATTGGGTTGTGGTTTCCTGGGGGTTTTACAAACAATCATTTGGCTTGTGATGCTCTATAAACATATCATTTAACAATATGGGGCAAAAACATCCCCTGTATTCAGAGGATGGATGTGTGTGTAGAAGCAGCTGTTTTGATTTTCAGCTTTAGTGATTTGACTAGTCTTTGAGTGTGTGTGTTTTCTCAACCGCTCAAATACACCGAAGATGCTTTCTGATTACATCCTAAGATTATTTAGACTGAGACATCAAAATTACTTCATCACCATGAACAAATACTGCCATCCTTAGGTGAAAATGGGGTTCTGCATAGTGCCTCTCTCTAGACACTGAGATACCTGCAAACATACTTGAGTCATGAAAGTCTAATTTTAATGTATTAAAATTAAAGATGTGTAATTTATTGCATTTGCACTGAACCTGACCTGATCAAGTTCAGGCAAGTGAAAATTACTGTCAAGCCAACTCCCGCCTAGTCGCAAGGTGCTAGTAATAGTGCAAATCATTTCGAACACTACAGAAGAAGACGTCATTTTCAAGATGGCGACGGCCTGTAGAACTGCATTTGCGGGGGTAAATGTTTTTCAATCCTCGTTTTGTGCACCTGAACAGGTATGTCGTTGAATTATTGTTAATGTTTTTGTCCAGGATGAGATGTCTGTGTTATTGTGACTTTCAATTATGGACTTTATAACCTGAAAGAGAAGCAAGAGACAGGAGTTGCTAGCTAGCATGTTAACGAAAGGCTAACGTTAGCTCTCTTCCATCGCACGACAACAACTAACGTTAGCGAGTTGCCTCTGCGGATTTCAATTTATCCTTTCCTAGAAAATGTGTTTGTTCCCCCAAATGTGTTAAGTGACTGACTGGCTTCAATCTACTTTAGTAACTCACCAAAGTAAAGATCCCAGTAAGCTAAATGAAAATACGTATTTTCCAGACGTTGACATCCCGTACATTTCAGGTGCTGAATGAAAGGTTAGAATATGTATTGTCCGGACTTCGAAAATACGTCTTATACAGATGTCATGCGTATTTTCCAGAAGTTTAAATCAGTTTTATTTTAATATACGAATGTAAAGTAAAAATGTCTCTTCTAGATATTTAAAATATGTAACTACCTAATTTACAGACATTGAAAATATGTAATTTTCGGTTATGATTCTATGGTCAAATGTAAACTGCTATACACTGAGTGTACTAAATATTAGGAACACCTGCTCTTTCCATGACATACTAACCAGATGAACCCAGGTGAAAGCTATGATTCCATAATGTCACTTGTTAAATCTGCTTCAATCAGAGTAGATGAAGGGGAGGAAACCAGTTAAAGTGGGATTTTTAAGCCCTGAGAAAATAGACATGGATTGTGTATTTGTGCCATGGGAAAAACAACATTTAAGTGCATTTTTCATGGGGTATCAATCAAATGTATTTATAAAGCCCTTTTTACATCAGCCGATGTCACAAAGTGTTATACAGAAACCCAGCCTAAAACCCCAAACAGCAAGCAATGCAGATGTACTGTAGAAGCACAGTGGCTAGGATAAACTCTCCAGAAAGGCAGGAACCTCTGAAGAAACCTAGAGAGGAACCAGGCTCTGAGGGTTGGCCAGTCCTCTTCTGGCTGTGCTGGGTGGAGATAACAATACATAGCCAAGATGTTCATAGTACATCATTGTACATCATCCAAGATGGCGTAGCAGTCAGATGTCCTTTGTCCTCGTCTTGTCCCGTGTGTATATATTTTATATATTTTTCTTCGCATATCTTTTTATATATATATATTATTTTCTTCTTAAAAACTCAACTTCAAAACACTCTCCTGCAACCCACCTCACCAAATGTGGTGCGGATCTGTTTTTTTTCTTCCTCAAAAGTATTATTCACCTCGTATCCGAAATCTACAACAGAAGCTAACCAGAAGTTAGCCAGCTCACAAGCTAACGTTAGTAGTTCAGCTAACCACAGCTAGCGCTCATCAGCTATCCTTTAGCTCGGAAAACTATTGCCAGTTTTGTACAACGCGACTCAGACCAGAGCATACCAGACCTATTTTCTCTCCATATCCCCGGATTTTTACCTCAAGCTCTGGACATTTACACCTGGATCTTGCAGCTAACTAGCTGCTATCCGAGTGACTATCGGCTAACATCAATTCCGGAGCAAACACCAATTATCCCGGAGCTAGCCAGCTGAAGAGTTCCATCAGCCACTCCTGGGCTACAATCACCTATCCGGACCCGTTTTACTGCCGATGCGGAGCCCCACCGGGCCTTCACGACTGGGATACCGACGTCGACGTTATCTGCCCGAGGGAGTATTTCAACCGGCCCCTCCATCGCGACGTAACCTGAACGCCCATATACTAACTGCGGCCCGCTAATCGATAGCTGTCTTGAGCATATCGGCTGCTATCTGAACAGGTCTATCGAACAATCTTCTTAGGCCACTATAACTATTTTGACAATTGGATTGGTCCCCTCTACCACACGGAACCCCACTAATCTACCGACGGAATTGCACGGCGTGGCTAAAAACAGACCTCCATCTTCTGCTAGCTTGCTACCCATGACTAGCTGTCTGAATCACGAAGCTAGCACCAGTTAGCAAACACAATTCTACAACTCACAACCTCTCTTTCGCCACCGCCATCCGGCTTGGATTCTCTGTCGACACGACCACGTCTGGTCTGCGGACAAATACCCCATCCGCTGTGCCCTCAACCGGCCTCCGTCTGAGCAGACCACCCCCCCGGGCTACTAACTTTAAACACCGCGGGCTAGCTTAGTGGAGGCCTCACTGCTCCATCTACGGCTGCCCCCTGGACACTATGATCACTTGGCTACATAGCTGATGCCTGCTTGACTGTCCATTAATTCACAGTACTCCATTCCGTTTATTTGTGTTTTATCTGTCGGCTCTGTGCTTTAACTCAGGATCTGTGTGTAGTTAATCCGACCCTGTCTGCCTGGTCGTCGCCATTTTTACCTGCTGTTGCTGTTATCTCACCTGTTTTAGCTAGCTCTCCCAATCAAGACATGCAATCACTTTATGCCTTATTGTATGTCTCTCTCAAATATCAATATGCCTTGCATGCTGTTGTTCAGGCTAGTTATCATTGTTTTGGTTTGCAATGGACCCCGTAGTTCCACTCTCCGTACCTCTGATACCTCCTTTGTCCCACCCCCCACACATGCGGTGACCTCACCCATTGAGACCAGCATGTCCAGAGATACAACCTCTCATCATCACCCAGTGCCTGGGCTTGCCTCCGCTGTACCCGTGCCCCACCATACCCTGGTCTGCACATTATGCCCAGAATCTATTCTACCACGCCCATAAATCTGCTCCTTTTATTCCTTGTCCCCAACGCTCTAGGAGACCAGTTTTGATAGCCTTTAGCCGCACCCTCATCCTACTGCTCCTCTGTTCCTCGGGTGATGTGGAGGTAAACCCAGGCCCTGCATGTCCCCAGTCACCCTCATTTGTTGACTTCTGTGATCGAAAAAGCCTTGGCCTTATGCATGTCAACATCAGAAGCCTCCTCCCTAAGTTTGCCTTACTCACCGCTTTAGCACACTCTGCCAACCCTGATGTCCTTGCCGTTTCCGAATCCTGGCTTAGGAAGGCCACCAAAAATTCTGAGATTTCCATACCCAACTATAACACTTTCCGTCAAGATAGAACTGCCAAAGGGGGAGGAGTTGCAATCTACTGCAGAGATAGCCTGCAAAGTTCTGTCATACTTTCCAAGTCTATGCCCAAACAGTTCGAACTTCTAATTTTAAAAATTAATCTCTCCAGAAATAAGTCTCTCACTGTTGCCGCCTGCTACCGACCCCCCTCAGCTCCCAGCTGTGCCCTGGACACCATCTGTGAATTGATCGCTCCCCATCTAGCTTCAGAGTTTGTTCTGTTAGGTGACCTAAACTGGGATATGCTTAACACCCCGGCAGTCCTACAATCTAAGCTTGATGCCCTCAATCTCACTCAAATCATCAAGGAACCCACCAGGTACAACCCTAAATCCGTAAACATGGGCACCCTAATAGACATTATCCTGACCAACTTGCCCTCCAAATACACCTCTGCTGTCTTCAATCAAGATCTCAGCGATCACTGCCTCATTGCCTGTATCCGCCACGGGTCCGCGGCCAAACGACCACCCCTCATCACTGTCAAACGCTCCCTAAAACACTTCTGCGAGCAGGCCTTTCTAATCGACCTGGCCCGGGTACCCTGGAAGGATATTGACCTCATCCCGTCAGTTGAGGATGCCTGGTCATTCTTTAAAAGTTACTTCCTCACCATATTAGACAAGCATGCTCCGTTCAAAAAATGCAGAACCAAGAACAGATATAGCCCTTGGTTCACTCCAGACCTGACTGCCCTCGACCAGCACAAAAACATCCTGTGGCGAACTGCAATAGCATCGAAGAGCCCCCGTGATATGCAACTGTTCAGGGAAGTCAGGAACCAATACACACAGTCAGTCAGGAAAGCAAAGGCCAGCTTTTTCAAGCAGAAATTTGCATCCTGTAGCTCTAACTCCAAAAAAATCTGGGATACTGTAAAGTCCATGGAAAACAAGAGCACCTCCTCCCAGCTGCCCACTGCACTGAGGCTAGATATCAGTGGTGATCGTGTTAAGTCCGTGATAATCGAAAACTTCAACAAACATTTCTCAATGGCTGGCCATGCCTTCCACCTGGCGACTCCAACCTTGGCCAGCGACCCCCCCCCCCCCCCCCCCCCCCCCCGCTGCTACTCGCCCAAGCCTCCCCAGCTTCTCCTTTACCCATATCCAGATAGCAGATGTTCTGAAAGAGCTGGAAAACCTGGACCCATACAAGTCAGCTGGGCTTGACAATCTGGACCCCCTATTTCTGAAACTGTCCGCCGCCATTGTCGCACCCCCTATTACCAGCCTGTTCAACCTCTCCTTCGTATCATCTGAGATCCCCAAGGATTGGAAAGCTGCCGCTGTCATTCCCCTCTTCAAAGGGGGAGACACCCTGGACCCAAACTGTTACAGACCTATATCCATCTTGCCCTGCCTAGCTAAGGTCTTCGAAAGCCAAGTCAACAAACAGATCACTGACCATCTCGAATCCCACCGTACCTTCTCCGCTGTGCAATCCGGTTTCCGAGCCGGTCACGGGTGCACCTCAGCCACGCTCAAGGTACTAAACTATGTCATAACCGCCATCGATAAAAGACATTACTGTGCAGCCGTCTTCATCGACCTGGCCAAGGCTTTCGACTCTGTCAATCACCATATTCTTATCGGCAGACTCAGTAGCCTCGGTTTTTCTAATGACTGCCTTGCCTGGTTCACCAACTACTTTGCAGACAGAGTTCAGTGTGTCAAATCGGAGGGCATGTTGTCCGGTCCTCTGGCAGTCTCTATGGGGGTACCACAGGGTTCAATTCTCGGGCCGACTCTTTTCTCTGTATACATCATTGATGTTGCTCTTGCTGCGGGCGATTCCCTGATCCACCTCTACGCAGACGACACCATTCTGTATACTTCCGGCCCTTCCTTGGACACTGTGCTATCTAACCTCCAAACGAGCTTCAATGCCATACAACACTCCTTCCGTGGCCTCCAACTGCTCGTAAACGCTAGTAAAACCAAATGCATGCTTTTCAACCGTTCGCTGCCTGCACCCGCACGCCCGACTAGCATCACCACCCTGGACGGTTCCGACCTAGAATATGTGGACATCTATAAGTACCTAGGTGTCTGGCTAGACTGCAAACTCTCCTTCCAGACTCATATCAAACATCTCCAATCCAAAATCAAATCTAGAGTCGGCTTTCTATTCCGCAACAAAGCCTCCTTCACTCACGCCGCCAAACTTACCCTAGTAAAACTGACTATCCTACCGATCCTCGATTTCGGCGATGTCATCTACAAAATAGCTTCCAATACTCTACTCAGCAAACTGGATGCAGTTTATCACAGTGCCATCCGTTTTGTTACTAAAGCACCTTATACGACCCACCACTGCGACCTGTATGCCCTAGTCGGCTGGCCCTCGCTACATGTTCGTCGTCAGACCCACTGGCTCCAGGTCATCTACAAGGCTATGCTAGGTAAAGTGCCGCCTTATGTCAGTTCACTGGTCACGATGGCTACACCCACCCGTAGCACGCGCTCCAGCAGGTGTATCTCACTGATCATCCCTAAAGCCAAAACCTCATTTGGACGCCTTTCCTTCCAGTTCTCTGCTGCCTGCGACTGGAACGAATTGCAAAAATCTCTGAAGTTGGAGACTTTTATCTCCCTCAACAACTTTAAAAATCTGCTATCCGAGCAGCTAACCGATCGCTGCAGCTGTA
Source organism: Salvelinus fontinalis (assembly GCF_029448725.1). NCBI lineage: Eukaryota > Metazoa > Chordata > Actinopteri > Salmoniformes > Salmonidae > Salvelinus > Salvelinus fontinalis. Next base: position 28,668,393 of record NC_074681.1, on the reverse strand, counting down.
CATAGTCCATCTGTAAACTACCCACCCAATTTACCTACCTCACCCCCCATACTGCTTTTATTTATTTACTTTTCTGCTCTTTTGCACACCAGTATCTCTTCTTGCACATGATCATCTGATGATTTATCACTCCAGTGTTAATCTGCTAAGTTGTAATTACTCGATTTAGTGCCTACCTTATGCCTTTTGCACACATTGTATATAGATTCCCTTTTTTTTCCTACCATGTTATTGACTTGTTTATTGTTTACTCCATGTGTAACTCTGTGTTGTCTGTTCACACTGCTATGCTTTATCTTGGCCAGGTCGCAGTTGCAAATGAGAACTTGTTCTCAACTAGCCTACCTGGTTAAATAAAGGTGAAATAAATAAATAAAAAATAGATGACCAGCAGGTTCAAATAAAAATATTCACAGTGGTTGTAGAGGGTGCAACAGGTCAGCACCTCAGGAGTAAATGTCAGTTGGCTTTTCATAGCCAATCATTCAGAGACAGCAGGTGCGGTAGAGTCGAAAACAGCAGGTCCGGGACAAGGTAGCATGTCCGGTGAACAGGTCAGGGTTCCATAGCCGCAGGCAGAACGGTATGGTAGTAGGTGCCAGGCACACCGGTTTGTCTGTCAAGAACTGCAACTCTTCTGGGATTTACACTCTCAACAGTTTTCCATGTGTATCAAGAATGGTCCACCACACAACTGTGGGAAGCATTGGAGTAAATATGGGCCAGCATCTTTGTGGAACGCTTTCATGCCCCTACAAATTGAGGCTGTTCTGTTGGCCAAAGGGTGCAACTCAATATTAGGAAGGTGTTCGGTGTACATTCTCAATTACACTACCGTTCAAAAGTTGGGGTCACTTAGAAATGTCCTTGTTTTTAAAATAACATCAAATTGATCAGAAATACAGTGTAGACATTGTTAATGTTGTAAATTACTATTGTAGCTTGAAACGGCAGATTTTTTTTTATGGAATATCTACATAGGCGTACAGAGACCCATTGTCAGCAACCACCACTCCTGTATTCCAATGGCACGTTGTGTTAGCCTTTTAAAAATGATACTTGGATTAGCTAATTGATCATTTGAAAACTGGCCTTAGACTAGTTGAGTATCTGGAGCATCAGCATTTATGGGTTCGATTACAGGCTCAAAATGGCCAGAAACAAAACTTTCTTCTGAAACTTGTCAGTCTATTCTGAGAAATGAAGGCTATTCCATGCGAGAAATTGCTAAGAAACTGAAGATCTCATTCAACGCTGTATACTACATGATCATCTGATGATTTATCACTCCAGTGTTAATCTGCTAAATTGTAATTATTCGATTTATTGCCTACCTCATGCCTTTTGCACACATTGTATATAGATTCTCTTTTTCCTACCATGTTATTGACTTGTTTATTGTTTACTCCATGTGTAACTCTGTGTTGTTGTCTGTTCACACTGCTATGCTTTATCTTGGCCAGGTCGCAGTTGCAAATGAGAACTTGTTCTCAACTAGCCTACCTGGTTAAATAAAGGTGAAATAAAAATAAATTTAATTAGGCCTGTGATTATGTCGTAGGCAGCACACTGTCGGACGTGGAAGTTTGGACCCGTAAGATAAAGGAAACCCTCACAGACAAGAGGACGTTGTCCCTTACCTGGCAGGAGAGAGACATGGAAACTCTGGCGGAGAAACATCGAGTCGCGTAAGTAGTTGTTACATCTCTGACCTAAGATTTTATCCCATCTCTAAACAGCCCTTTCTGTCTGGCTTAGCCCTACCAGTCATGACGGACACGTTCGTATACCCTACTGTGTATCCTGGTCCCACAATCCACTAGATCTGCATAGCTACTCCCTGTTACTTTATACTCTTATTACCACCTGCCACGTTCCACTACATATCCCAAAGACTGAATGCCCCCCTGTCCTGCTTAATCCATTCAACATTAATTCTTCTGACCGGATTGAATGCTGGTCTCAACACTGCAGCAATTTTGGAAAGTCTGCAGACTAGGCTGGTCCTGAAGTGCTCTTTCTATTGTGGCCTGGTCTGAAAGTATGCAGGTACTGCAGCCAATTCAGTCTTGTTGAACACTGCATCACTCCCTGGCATATCACTGCTGTTGTTATCTAATTGTCATTCACACAGGTGTTTTAAACTATATGAAAGATTTCTATCAAACTTCAAGATTTTCATGACCATTTCTTTCAATTGTTTTTCAGATGCACAAACTATTGCTGTGCAGCTCTCCAGAAAAGTCAGGTGGACATCGGAGAGTAAAAAACAGATCAACTCCTACAATGGAGGGAACAAGTCACCTCAATTCCCCCTAAGACTAGAATACATGGATGTTCTCCAGCAAGACCATCCAGTCTGGTCCCAGGTGTCCAAACGTTTGGGGGATAGTCTGCTCTGGGCCATGCAGCGTGCAGTGATGCTGCACAAGGTCCTAAACGATATCATAACCGCCATCGATAAAAGACTACTGTGCAGCCAACTTCATCGACCTGGCCAAGGCTTATGACTCTGTCAATCACCGTATTTTTAATCGGCAGACTCAACAGCCTTGGTTTCACTAATGACTGCCTCGCCTGGTTCACTAACTACTTCTCAGACAGAGTTCAGTGTCAAATCGGAGGGACTGTTGTCCGGACCTCTGGCAGTCTCTATGGGGGTGCCACAGGGTTCAATTCCCAGGGCGACTCTTTTCTCTGTAAATATCAACGATGTCGCTTATGCTGCGGGTGATTCTTTGATCCACCTCTACGCAGACGACACCATTCTGTATACATCTGGCCCTTCTTTGGACACTTAACAAACCTCCAAAACAAGCTTCAATGCCATACAACACTCCTTCTGTGGCCTCCAACTGCTCTTAAATGCTAGTAAAATGAACACCCGACAGACCGACTAGCATCACTACTCTGGACGGTTCTGACTTAGGTATTTATAGTTGTCCACATATTCAGAGTGTCTGGCTAGACTGTAAACTCTCCTTCCAGACTCCTATTAAGCATCTCCAATCCAAAATGAAATCTAAAACTGGCTTCCTATTTTGCAACAAAGCCTCCTTCACTCATGCGACCCTCGTAAAACTGACCTTCCAACCGATCCTCGACTTTGGCTATGTCATTTACAAAATAGCCTCCAACACACAGCAAATTGGATGTAGTCTATCACAGTGCCATCTGTTTTGTCACCAAAGCCCCATATACTACCCACCACTGCGACCTGTATGCTCTCGTTGGCTAGTCCTTGCTACATATTCGTTGCCAAACCCACTGGCTCCAGGTCATCTATAAGTCTTTGCTAGGTAAAGCTCCGCCTTATCTCAGCTCACTGGTCACCATAGCAACACCCACCCGTAGCACGCGCTCCAGCAGGTATATTTCACTGGTCATCCCCAAAGCCAACACCTCCTTTGGCTGCCTTTCCTTCCAGTTCTCTGCTGCCAAAGACTGGAAGGAATTGCAAAAATCACTGAAGTTGGAGACTTATATCTCCCTCATATCTACACAGCCCATCTGTAAATAGCCCATCCAACCAACTACCTACCTCATCCCTATATTTGTTTTTGTTTTTCTGCTCTCTTGCACACCAGTATTTCTACTTGCACATCCTCATCTGCACATATCACTCCAGTGTAAATTGTAATTACTTTGCCACTATTTGGCTTATTTATTGCCTTACCTCCTTACTTCATTTGCACAAACTGTATACATTTTTCTATTGTGTTATTGACTGTATGTTTGTTTATCCCATGTGTAACTCTGTGTTTTTGTTGCACTACTTTGCTTTATCTTGACCAGGTCGCAGTTGTAAATGAGAACTTGTTCTCAACTGGCCTATCTGGTTAAATAAAGGTGAAAAAATAAATAAAATGTGCCTTATACAGGCAGACCTACACAATGTTGGCTCGGTCAGCACATATGTATGGGAGGACAGTGATTCGGAAGATGAAAGTGGTTGAGGTGTGTGTGTGTAAGTTATATAGGGGCAAACTATACACTTGAGTATTCACAACATTAAGAATACCTTCCTAATATTGAATTGCTGGATGTCATTTGGTTGGTGTACCATTCTTGATACACGCAGGAAACAGTTGAGCGTGAAAAACGCAACAGCATTGCAGTTCTTGCCACAAACCGGTGTGCCTGACACCTACTACGATACTCCATTCAAAGGCACTTAAATATTTTGTCTTCACCCTCTGAATGCGTTTGATCATTTTTCTTCCTTGTTGTAAGGCTATTTTGTTCTTCCCTGGCAACTCAAGTCTGAGAATGTCCATTGCTACTAAAGAAGGTGATACTGATAACTTGCTGTCTTTCCAGGAACTCCCCTTTGCCCCCATAATGGATGATATGCAAGAATGAATTGGTATACATGTTTGATTAAGTACCTGAAGGTTTTAAGTTATGTTCTTAAATGACAGCAACCGTAGAATGTAAATGGTAATGGAAAAAGGATCAGATATGAAGATGTATTTTTGTCTACTGTAATGCCTATTGTATGTAAGAATCAGTATTTACTAAATGCACTCCTGATGATAGACTGAATGTATGTTAAGAATTAAAATGTATTTTTGTTATCCCATATGGTGGTACAAGGAGGGAGTGTAGTAGAAATATTTAATGTGTTCTGTCTCTGCAAATCTGTGACTACATGTAGTGTGTTGTTTCTTGTTGTTGGGTTAGGATGTTCTGCGACTGCTCTCAGGGAGGGGACTGATAGAAGAACAGAAAGAAGGTAACACATAGTTTCTAGGCGTTGGGCCGAAGTAACAATGTGTGCAATGTCATGATCAGCTTATTGCACGCTGAGAGCAGCGACGCCTAGTTTGTGCATGAGTATAAAGAGTGCTGAAGGGAGAGCATCCCTTCAGAGCTTCCGACAGACTTGTACTTTGACTGATATGTTTGTTGTAACCTCTCCGGCCGTGATGATAAAGATATGTTAATTTAACTTTGACTTGGAGTCCTTAGTGGTATTTTCCACGACAGTAGTTACCCATGCTTCTCCAGGCATACACCAACACTGAACATAGCATCACCGGGCTTACCCCATTCTTTGTAACGTGTGGCAGGCATGCCTGTCTTCCTGTTGAGGTGATTTTAGGTGTAGAGGCCCTGATGCTGCGGATGGTTCTAGATGGATGGGTGAGGCACCATCATAACCAGCTACGATGGGCCTACAGTCCGGTTGAGACAAGGAGCCGATATCAGCAGGAGCGAGAGAAACAGCGGTACGACAAGCAGGCGAAGGACCTCCCATTGATGGTTGGTGAACGGGTGCTCCTGCAAAACTTCCGATGACGTGATCAGGATAAATTAATCCCCCGATGGCAACCGCAGCCTTTTGTCATTCTAGGACACCATCGGCCTGGACTGCCAGTCCTTCGTGTCCAACCAGAGGGAGGGGGAACAATACAGACAATTCATTGGATCCATGTGCGGCCTTGCCCCTAACCAACCTTCAGAATTCGCCCAGATGTATAGCACTTTGTGACATCGGCTGATGTAAAAAGTGATTGATTGTCTGGTTGGCTGAGGAGTTACATCAATGTTCAGCTGAGCCAGGAATCTAGGCCAGACAGGCAGAACTACACATGGTACTCAGTCAGACTCCCTGCCATTCCCCAGGCCAGAGAAGAGCCCGCTGCACCTCCAAGGGTACAGGTCCAACAGAGAGAACCGACGGCCCCTACTTAGGTACTGGGCTCCGTTGGCTAGTTCAGTGTAGTCGGGACGACTACAGAGAAAGTGTGTGTGTTGGGGTCGGGTAGGAGCTCGTGTGATCAGACGCACCTGCAGGGAGTTAGCTAATCCGACAGGTAGCTGGGGATTGGCTGTCATTTCCTTTAAAGCCCTGTGTTTTGTGGTGTTCGATGCTTGGAGTTGAGTGGAGAATGTCTCTGGGGGGATTGGGCCCTTATGCAAGTGTCCATGTCTTAGGTGTTTGCTGTGAGCACACTGGACCAGTGTCTGCAGGACGAAGAGTCTTAGTGGTGAATTCAAGTGAGGAAGTGGGCGGCTGTGCTGACGACGAACTGGGGCTGTGGGGAGCAGAGGACCGAGAGAGGCATTGGTACAACGCACATCTAGGAGCTTTAGCTCAGCCAACTAAGGGATGTGATTCTTCCTGTGTACACCTTACACTACTCTTTCTCTCTGGGCCATTTTGCCACACTACTGGAAGCCACTATTGTCGGCAGGTTTCCCTGCCGTCTGTCTCCCTCAGCATCGGAGATGGGGCCATCGGTGATATAGCCAAGCCAGAGACTCAGACCATGCGCGCTCCAGGACAGGGAGTTGTGCAGATCTGGGTATCACCAGACAGAGATGTTTATATTTCAATTTTTGTGAGGATCTGGTTCTGCCACCCTCTGTCTTTCCCCCTCCCTATTTCATCCCAAAGCAGTAGAAAGTAATTTGAGGGGTTGGCAGAGTAGAGCAGGGCCACGGGTGGGTCACATTGTGTGCCGCACCAGAGTGAGATTATAGTGCCTTTCACCATATTGTTTGCAGTGCCATATCAGAGTATTTCGCAATGTGTCACTTTTGCATGCTTGATATTTACCTGAGGGAGTAAGGGGGAGGGTCTATTTGTGGACACAGTCTTGGAAATCGTACAGTCTGGTGTGGGAGGTGGGGAGACGGGTCCAATCCATTTTAACCCATGAATTGAAACTAAAACTTACCTTGAGCATACTTACCTGTCCTGGTCTTCTGTGTTGGGGTTCTGTGCTGGAGAACATTAAATCCTTTGTTGGGTGCAGTTAAAAGGGATTCACACTAAACTGTTACATGTGTGGAGTCTGGAGTTGCTAGGGCAACTGGGCCTGCCTGCTCAGAGAAGATAGGGAGGAGCAGATGGACCAGAATGGAGAGGAGAAAAAAACGGAAGGAAATCAAGCTGCAGTGGCGTCTGTCCAGATAACTCATCCAAAGGGCTTTGACTTCTCGAACACAATATTAATTTAGCTACTTACTTAGATAACTAGCAAGTTGAACTTAGGGGTCGCCCTAACGCAGAATTCTTAGTTTTTCCACGCAGGAAAAAATATAAAGAGCATAAGAAACATCTTGCTGCGTTTTGTAAATGCAGATATAAAATCTAAATGTACATCAGCATCAATCGAGTACACAACATTGCACCAGAAAATGTGAAGGTCACTTTACAGAGAGATAGGGCTATGCTTTTGTCGTGTTACAATGATAAATGTTTCAATCCCCTTTCATCTCTTCATCAACACTGCCCAAGTTTAAATTTGTATAATGTGTCTTCATTGTTTCTTATTACAAGTATTTAGTTTTACTTGTAATATATTTGGATGGGAAAAACCATCAAATGACTATCAACAATTTTGATGAGATGAAGCACAGCATCAACAAGGCCTGGTCTGAATCCCAAGACAAGAAAGCCAAAGGAGATGGAGACATGGGCAACATGGACATGTTTTGAACCTGATCCACACCCTAAAAACCTTCCAGTCCTTCCTTAGTTTTTTATTTTCGTACATTGATGACTTTGCATTCCATTGCCCTCTTAAAAGTCCTTGAACTGACTGAAAATGAAAGTTTGCAGAGATATTCCTTCCTGTTCAAATCATTCCAAAAAGTAACAACTGTTAAAAGTAACTTTATTAGGTAGATCAAAGTATATTTGTAAAATTGTTGCACTCATGTACATATACATTTCAGAATAAAATGTCAAAGTTATCCACTCTAACGTGTTTCCGTTGTGTAGTGGTTATCACGTTCGCCTTAGACACGAATGATCCCTGGTTGGGGTAGCAGGTAGCCTAGTGGTTAGAGCATTGGACTAGTAACCGAAAGGTTGCTGGATCAAATCCCTGAGCTGACAAGGTAAAAATCTGTCGTTTTGCCTCTGAACAAGGCAGTTGGCCTACCGGGGAACAGTGGGTTATCATTGTAAATAAGAATTTGTTCATAACTGACTTGCCTAGTTATATATTTAATTTAACCATTATTTATCATTTAAGAATTGTTTTTAGTAGCCTTCCATGGTCTGGTTCTGTAATGCAAGCTAAGTGATCAAGATACAAACCCCAGAGACATTTACATGAAAAGGGGATTGCTGCTGTTCAAATTACAGGGGGGTTTACTGAGGGGCCAATTATTAGCTGGATCATTATTAAAAAGAGCAACATTTTATGAATCAAAATGTATTTTATCCCTAAAACAAGGGATCAGCTTTCCAGTTGCCAAACATTCTGTTTTGAACACAGATTCTCATGTCAAACTGAGAAAGGATTATCCTAGGTCATCAAAAAGAAAGGAGGACCAAGGCACTCTTCATATAATGAATTAAAATGCCTTTATTAGTATGGCATGTTCAATAGAAACAAAGTTTTTTTTAAACCGACGCGTTTCGGCTGCATGGCCTTTGTCAGGGAGTACATGAAGAGGGCCAAAGGATTATTACCACTACCTCATTGCTAGATGAGATGACAGCCACAGAGAATACTGGAATGGACTTAAACAAGGCTTACAGAGACTTGCAACACCTTATGGAGAAAGATACCAAACTTGACCTCAATTCTATCACCTTGTCTGACTATTGGAGGAAAGGCCTAATCCCCAGAGGACTCCGTATTATGACGTTTCCAGCTAATGGAGCACAAGGTAAAACTGAATTTAGAGATAAATGGGAGGCTATTCTCAACAAGTGTTCTTTTGACCTAATGCTACTTCTAATAGAAGATTCTAAAAAGGACAGACAACTAGTCCAAACAGAAATTGAAGAAGTAAAAAGGAAAATCACAGAACACAGTGACAATTCTAACAAAGCACAATGTGATGAGATCTTGAAAGAGAAAGTAGACACATTCACTCTGACATTGAAGCAAGACAAGCTAAGAAAATTTAGATGAGATGAAGTAGACTATAGAGATGGCAAGGTCTTTGCCTGGAGAAAACCAACACGCAAGAATTCAGAATCACATCTGCAGAGAAGGAAGCCTAGATCTATTTCTTTCAACTTTACAAGCAGTGACGATGAGGATCACCCCAGACGCCAGCTCCTCCCAAGATTTTTTTAGATCAGGAAAAGGAGTCACGCAGGTTCCTCAACAAGAGAGGGAGAGGACGCGGAAGAGGCCAACACGGAGGGGGAGGAAGAAATCAAAACTATCCAACCACACAGAGCAGGACCAGAACAAGGCTGTGATCAACATTTCTGGAGAACCCCTTTCTGATGATTGCATAAAGGTCTTGTCTAAAGGACTGTCCTTTGCCCCCACATATTCAACTAATGAATTCAATACAAAGATTGACCTATTTCGTTTCTCCAGGAATCTACATCTGAAGGCCTGCTGCAAACAAAACATCTCTCCAACTACACACACCAGTGTCTCAGGTCAGGCAGTTTCTGTTCCCTCAAAAACACATTTTAAGCCCAAGTCCACTTTTTGTCCCATTGTCCAGAATGCCACTAAATACATTTGCCAAGAAAGTGAATTTTGATGTGGAGAATCTGTTTAAGGGTAGAATTGACTCCAACCAAACACGATGTAATCTTTCTAAGATAGAGAGGGATGCAGTTGAATCATTGTCCAAAAATGAACTGATTGTGGTTAGAAAAGCAGACAAAGGTGGTGCTACAGTAGTGTGGAGTAAAGACAAATATGTGACAGAAGCCTAACGTCAATTAGACAATGATGAATTCTACCAATCTCTTACCTTCAACCCTACAGAGGACCTAAAAACTGAATTGAAAGGGATCCTCACAGAACCTAAGGAGAATGGCTACATTTCTAACAATGAGTTCAAATTTATTTTCAATGGCAGTCCGCGTATGGCTTCTTTTTATTTTCTTCCAAAAGTCCACAAAAATCTTGTAAATCCCCCAGGCAGACCAGTCATTAGTGGTAATGAAAGTCTGACAGAACCCATCTCTAAGTACATTGATTACTTTATTAAGCCTTTTCTGACATCACTCCCAGCCTATCTTCAAGATACCGCAGATGTGTTGAACAAAATGAAGGAATTGAACAATATAGGTACAGCTTCCTTTTTAGTCACCATGGATGTGGAGTCTCTATACACCACCATTGAACATGAACAAGGTTTGGCAGCTATGCACCATTTCTTGAGTACCCGACCTGAAACTGAGATGCCTCCTACAGAATTCATTGTCTCACTGACTGAATGCACTCTTAATCATAACATCTTTATCTTTCAGGACCGTATTTTTAAACAGGTCAGGATGTGCCATGGGAGCTTGCTACAGCCCTTCCTATGCTGGTTTGAACTTGGGTAAATGACTTCATTTTGGATCCTTCTAATAACCATTTCTTTGACCGGATTATATGGTGGGGACGCTATAATGATTATGTTTGCCTGTTTTGGTCCGGCTCAGAAGATGAACTTATTTCCTTCCACCAATACCTTAACAACATTAATCCTAACATCAAACTAACTATGGAGTACAGCAAGGATAACATTCATTTTTTGGACCTCGACATTAGTAAAAATGACAAAGGTTGTTTGCACACATCAATCTTTAGGAAGGCTACAGATGGGAAAACCATTCTGAGGGCAGACAGCTTTCACCCCAAAAGGCTAAAAGAGAATATTCCATATGGACAATTCCAAAGAGTCCGCAGAATTTGCGATCAGGAAACAGACTACAGTGTCAAATCTGCTAAATTGGAGAATCGCTTCTTGAACCGGGGCTACAGCGTTCAGGTCCTGAAAGATGCAGGTATAAGGGCTGGATTAAATCTTAAATCTTTCTTTAAAAATCTTTTTGTCATTTAGCAGACGCTCTTATCCAGAGCGACTTACAGTAGAGTGCATACATTTTATTACATTTTATACATACTGAGACAAGAATATCCCTACCGGCCAAAACCCCTCACCCGGACGACGCTATGCCGATTACTTGACAGAGAAAACTTGTTGCGAAGGGGAGTGCCTTGTGATACATCAGAGAGAGTGTATTTTGTTACAAAATACAGCACTGAAGCAGAGAACATTTAAAGAATCATTAAAAATAATTGGGGAATCATCCAAAGTGATACACTACTACACCAAGTCTTTCCTGAGCCACCAGTTGTAAGCTTTAAGAGATGTCCTACCCTAAATGACAAATTAGTCCACAGTTATCTTCCGGGTGACTCTCAAAAAAACTTGGCTTGACCACAAACCCAAGGGCTCTTTTAAATGTAACCATTGCAACCATTGCAGAAATATTGTACAGAAGCAGTATTTTGTTGAAACAGCTTCCATAATTGAGTATTACGTCAAGCATTTCATTAACTGCAAAACCACTCATGTCATCTATAGAGTGGAATGTCCACAGTGCAAGGTGTTCTACATTGGACGGACTGCAAGGTGTTCTACATTGGACGGACAAAGAGACACCTTCAAGACCGCTTAGCAGAACACAAGTATGCCATACGGTTAGGCAATGAAGACTACCCCATGGCAAGGCACTACAAGTCCTTACACCATGGCAACCCTGCCTCCCTACAAGCTGTGGGTATTGATCATATTCCGACCTCTATTAGAAAAGGGGACAGTTTTAAACAGTTAAACCAAAGGGAAAGCTTTTGGATTTACAAACTACAGGCCACTAAATACCCTGGTTTAAATAAAAATATGGATTTCTCACCCTTCCTGTCGGGTCGTGATAGGTCCATTTGCTGTCATCTAGTGGACATTTTGCTCAATTGCCCTCAGATATGTTTAGACTGTTGTTGTTCATGTTTTGCTGTGTTCTAGTGTACTATGGAATATATTGCTTTCTTATTCTTGACACTTCTCCCAGTCATATTTAAGGTTAGAACTACCTTTCTAAGTGTTCTGATACTTCTAGCTTGGAGTTGTATTTTTATGATAACATAGCTACAGTATTTCACCTTTTAATGTGTATAGTATTGCTTACTAGGTGTGTCTAATCAATTTTGTAACCACTCCCTCTTCCAATTAGGGCTAAAAACCGTTAAAAAGAGGACATTGTATTCTTCTTTTTTTTGTACTCCCTGACGAAGGCCATGCAGCCGAAACGCGTCGGTAAAAACTTTCTTTCTATTGAACATGCCATACTAATAAAGGCATTTTAATTAATTATATGAAGAGTGCCTTGGTCCTCCTTTCTTTTTGATGACCAATTTACCCCCTTTGCCAAAGAGCACCTTCTATCTACCAAAATGTACTATTGTGTACCTTAGTAGCGCTTCCCTTCCTCCTCTTTCTACGGATTATCCTAGGTGTTTCCAAATACTGTAGTCGCCCAGCCACTGATTATTTGCCAATGGCTATTTGTTGAACAGGCATTGATGAGATGATTCCCTAATCCCTACCCCTACTGAAAGAAAATGGCTTTATATGAAGGAAACCGCAGCTGCGCATGTCAGATGGATACAGTTTTCACTTGTAGTTCATGCTGAAACCATTCAATGTTTACTCCACCAGGTGGCATCTCGAACCACTTCCTTTCACTGTCAGACGTGAAATGAGTTGGCAGCCTCATGTTCAGCCTCGTGATAATGGCACTAAAGTCAATATGATAAAATGCTGTTTATTGATTGTTGTCTTCAGTTTTCTTAAAGAAACATTTATTACAGTAATTTAATTTCCAAAATACAGGTTACATATTACAATTTCTAAGACAAAATCCTACTAATAAGACAATAAATGAATACATATTTATTTCATCTTGGTATATAGAATATCATGTTGATAGAGCATAAGTGTAATGTGCTTTGATAGAGTTATGTGTTTCTCTGATAATACAATTTTTTAAATATTTAAAGAGTGGTTCAAAACCTCCATGCCTAAAACAAAATCCCCTCATTCAACAGCAGTTGAATCAATACAGTCACGTGACTGGATGCAATGTTCATTCATTCAGTATTTCACGCACATATGAAAAGCAAAATTTAAGCACATTAATCATTCAAATCATCTTTGATTGAAAAGTATTTCGAGCAAATAGGATTGGTTCATTTCAGTAATGCACCACCTATTCACCCGCCCTCCGTGACGTCAGGGATAGTTTATATAGTTGAAGAATTTTCTGCGCGGTCATGTCAGATGGATACGAATTGGATTTGAGGACACGACTCCGCTGAAAGGCTCAATTGTTGAATCCGAGGCTTGTTGGAAAATATTTATTTTGGAAGAATGGATACCCCATGTCTCACGATGAATCCGAATCTATTCAAACCTTGTCCAGAACGTGAAGTTATTCCTCCTACTAAACCGAACAGGACTAAATCCGAACAAATCAAACAAGAACTCGCCCAGGTGGTGACAGATTCCAAGACAGGAAAATCTTACAGTAAAGGAAAACTTCTGGGAAAGGTATATCAATTTGCTCTATGGATTATGTATCTCACCGAATTCAATTATTTCTGCACAATTCTGGTGACGATGTGGTCCGATGGTAGTAGTCTAAAGAAAAAGAGATTGTAACAGACGCGGCATTGTCAGTTTTCATTCATTGACGTGATTTGTTCAGTTAGGTCGCATGTTCTACAAAAACTACACGTTAGTCACATGTGAATGTTGCGGGATAATTACCTCGTGCGGTGTTGGATATGACCAACTTTATCCTAGCCTCCTAGTCTTTCTCTCTCACGACGAGTCTAGCGAGATGCGCCCCTCATGTGCATTAATCTAGTCTACTAGCCAAAATATCGATGTTAATGTATTATCTCTTGCGACTGAGGTGGTGGAAATTGGCACATTGGCTAATCGTAAAACCAGCCACCGTTCAAATACCACCCGTCATGAGGATAGACTACATTATTTTGCCAGTGTAATAATACATTCTATCGCCCTACTTGTTACTGGTCAGTCATTTGTTGATAGAATGTGTATATATTCTTAATGTATCAACACAAGCGTGGTGTCACTGTCTAAACATGTCTGTGCTGCTGCATGTGAGAAACAAATCATTGTTAATGCTTGTGTGATGTGGCATTACCCTAAATATAGTAATTTCATTTAATTATAAATTAAATCATGTGTTTAACACAGGTACTAATAAAAAATCGAATGTATCTGATGAAAGGAAAGCGTCACAATTCTGTACGAGGTATATGTTTGGAACATACGTCATTGGATAGGCAATACAAACAGGCAGCCTAGTGTTGAAAGGCAGCAAAACCAACATCATTGTGAAAACCCCATTAATGTTATTTTATGGCTAGAAATTAAATGCTGATGCTGATTTGTCGTGTCTATGGTTTTTCTTCTAAGGGGGGCTTTGCACGATGCTATGAAATGACAGACCTTTCTAACAAGAAAATGTATGCTGTAAAGGTGATACCACAGAGCAGGGTGTCAAAACCTCATCAGAGAGATAAGGTAAGGAAACATTTGAATGTAGATGTACAGATTAACTTTTTTTCCAAAGAGTGGTCTCTATTCCTACTTAATGGTTAACAGTTTCATAATTTTTCTGTCAGATAACAAATGAAATCGAGCTTCACAAAACCCTTCATCACAAGCATGTGGTCAAGTTCTCCCATCATTTTGAAGACCAAGACAACATCTATATTTTCCTTGAACTCTGCAGTAGAAAGGTGAGTGGTGCTGCTGCTTTCTGTTATGGTACAGCTTGTGCAGGAATTCTGAAGGGTGCTCACTGGGTACTGACAGAATTCTCACCTTGTCTTCGCAGTCCCTGGCACACATTTGGAAAGCAAGACACACACTGACAGACCCAGAAGTGCGGTATTACCTCCGGCAGATCATATCTGGGATGAAGTACCTTCACAATCGGGGCATCCTTCACAGGGATCTCAAATTAGGTATTTAGAGTGATTTGTCAAATGTCATTATTTTACCACCATCTCTTATTCAGTTCAGCCAATTAGAAAATGTCAATGGTATATTTAGAATTTCCTATTTGGTGGTAGTTTCATGACAAACCATTTCAGGTGTGTGCCTATTCCTCATGGGAGGCCTAGGGGGAAAAATGAACTTGACAAATGTTGCTCTTGCAGGGAATTTCTTTGTGAATGAGAACATGGAGTTGCGGTTAGGGGACTTCGGGCTGGCAGCAAAGTTGGAAACAGTTGAGTTGAGGAAGAAGTAAGTCAACTGATGGAATATGTCCTATGCCGGAATATTATTTTTTCCTTCCCAGCCAATCTGAGGTGAACACCTCTAATGCAAACCTGTTTCTCCTCAGAACTATATGTGGAACCCCTAACTACCTTGCACCCGAGGTGTTGAACAGGCAGGGCCATGGAACAGAGTCTGACATCTGGTCACTAGGTTGTGTAATGTAAGTATACTTAAAATGGTGGTTTTGTGGTGTCTGAGCTACGTTGTATTTGACTTGGTGCATACTTAATGTTGGCTTTGATCTACAGTGGCATACTTAGTGCTTAAACATTTAAAGGATGTACAGAATTTCACATGCAAAAAGTTGTTTTAGCGTTATGAGGTAGGCCGTTGCTAAGCTAGTTTACGCTTGTAAAATGTTACTCAAATTAAGCTATGTCAACACTTGAACTCAATTGGCATTTGGGAGACTTACGGATTAGTCTTGTCTTTAACCAGGTACACGCTGATGTGCGGGAACCCTCCCTTTGAAACCCTTGATCTAAAGGAGACGTACAAGTGTATCAAGGAAGTGAAATACAACCTGCCCTCAACCCTGTCTCCTGCTGCTCAGAAACTCATCTCTGGCATTCTGCAGAAGAACCCCAGTGACCGCCTCACACTGGACCAAATCCTCAACCACCAATTCTTCACAAAAGTATGTCACCCATGCCCTGGAATTAGGCTAGAATTTACAGCACCAATTCCTATAGCTTTTTACTCATTGGATTACATTTTTAGTCTAATCTGCCTTGATTTGTATTTTGAGTGACTTTCCAATTGGTTTATGCTTCTTGATCTTGAGATGACATTTGGGTACAATTGGAGGCCTCAGCCTTGGCTATAAAGTGTACTTTCTAAAGAGCAACACTGAATAATAGCACATGGACACTGACTGAAGAGATCTCGACAGAATGTCAGTATTCATTGTGCTAAGTGTTTGATTTTTGAAGTGCCGACCTTGCATTTTCCCTGTCCTAAACCTCTTCTCTCCCTCTTATAGGCTTTCACCCCAGACAAGCTGCCTCCCAGCAGCTGTGT
Organism: Salvelinus fontinalis; assembly: GCF_029448725.1. NCBI lineage: Eukaryota > Metazoa > Chordata > Actinopteri > Salmoniformes > Salmonidae > Salvelinus > Salvelinus fontinalis. The sequence continues at coordinate 28,652,280 of NC_074681.1, read as the reverse complement.
GACAGTGCCAGAGCTCAACCTGCCCAGCCCTGCCAAGAAGTTTTTCACCAAGATGGCCAAGAGTCTTTTTGGCAAGAGAAAATCCAAAGGTAAGCATTGTGGCAAGTCATGACTGACCTTCAAAAGGCTGCAGCCTAACCCCAGGATTAACCCTAGAATCAGGGTTTAATTGAACATGTGTTTGTTTTATAGTGGATAACAGCCATTGTGAAGAGCGGGAGAGCATCTCCAAGCTTGTGTCTGGCATCGTCAAATGCTCCATTAGTCGCCAGATAAGCTATAAAACAGTTGGAGCCAATGAGGTATGTATTATTCTCACATGACAACACATGGTACAGCAAGTTTTTTTTCTTCTGTAGGCTAGATAGTTTATAGCATAGGCTAGACATGTTTAATTACTTTAAGTATGCAGCCATTTTGCACTTCCTCTTGTTAGCTGAGATGCATTAGCTAAGGATCAAGCTCAGCCAGGGACTTATGGGGTTGCTATAGTAGTAAATATCTCAGAATAGTTTTCTACTGTAGTTAGCAGAATCACATTTTAGCCAGAAAACATATGGAGAGCCTGGGGGATGGCTTGACCACGTCTTTAAAAAAAATAACCAAGCCTGTGGAATAGAATTAATGTGCAGCAGTATATGCACACTGCTAATCCTTGTTCTCAAAGCCCCCTGACATCTGTTTCCCTAGCGGTGCTGTGATTCAGTACAACTGCATTTAATTCATGCGCCATTCTTTGCTTTTTGGGTCAGATTTAAAACTCTTGTAAGGAAGGAAAGCCAGTCTGTTTCCTTATGCTCAAGAAAGCTGTTTCCTTTTTCAGCCTCCCACTCCCACAGTAGGCCAGCAAGTCAGCTCTGGTCCACTGGATACTCCAGCTGAGGAAGAGTCCAGGAAGTCCGCAGTATCAGGCTCCTTTAAAGGCACGGTGGCCAGCAGCACAGAACGTAAGTCGCTACTCTGGCTGTTTGATTTACAATCAATGAGCAGTTTTAATGAACATGATCAATGCTTTAAATATAGAATATTTTAAGATCAAGGCCTTTTCCATACCTATACTGTTCAATTACTGTGAAACAGCCTTTCTCTTGTCTTTTTGGTGTATCCAAATTGATCTTTTTAAGTGGCTTGAATGCAATGATCGTTTCATTTTTGAGCTCATGGACCTGATAAGTGGTTGAGTTAGACTGTTGGTGGTGTATAATTAAACCTCACCCTCTCCCATCTCTCTCCAGCGTGTGAAGACGGTGTTACCCCTGCTGCTATCGCTGAGTCAGCCATGAATGTCCTCAACAGCTGTTTGTCTGCCATGCCTGCAGGTGAGCTTTCAGCCCCTCTGCAAGCTAGTATTCAGTGTATGTTTAAATGGAATTTAAATGGCTTGATTATACTGAAATTCTCTTAACTAGCCTTTTCTAATTAAGTCTATTTTCCTCTCCAGCTATAAGAAATCCACCTTGTCTCTCCAGACCCAAATCCTTTATCTGGGTCACAAAATGGGTTGATTATTCCAATAAATATGGCTTTGGCTACCAGCTCTCAAATCAAGACATTGGTGTGCTCTTCAACGAGGGGACACACTTGAGTCTGTGTGATCAGCGCAAGTAAGAGCCCTTTTCAATTAATTTAATAATATTCAAGCAGTTATTAGCCTTATTTTAATGCTTTGAACAAACCCGAATTGTGCTTGTTTTGTAGCCTTTTGATTGTTTCAAACCCTTGTCTAATGTATCGCCATTGTCTTCTCCATAGGACTGTGCACTACTGCATGACCAACAACAAACACTTCACCTTCCAGGCCAGTGCTTTACCAGAGCAGCTCTGCAGCCAGAAGCAGATTGTGGAGCTTATGGCCAACTACATGGAACAGAACCTCATGGAGGTAAGGCATTGGACAAGGAAGTTGCCTCGCAAATGGTACCCGGTTTCATTAGTACTCTACTTTTGACCAAAGAACTTTGAGCCCTGGTCAAAAGTAGTGCATTTCATGGTGAGTTGGTTGCCATTTGAAACTCGGACAGTCATTGTATCTTATCAAAGTATCAGCTTGCAGTTTGCTGATCTAAGTGGTATTTTAATGTAATGTTTTCTCTTTTCCAGGGTGGAGACCTCCACTGTGAAGACCAGCCTCCCTCCCAGCCACCGCTCCTTCTACAGTGGGTGAAGACCGACCATGCTCTGGTGATGCTCTTCAACAACGGTACCCTGCAGGTAAGACTTACTGCTACACTTCTGTGCTTTGCATAGCACAATTTAACTGCTACACTTCTGTGCTTTGCGTGGCACAATTTAACTGCTACACTTCTGTGCTTTGCGTGGCACAATTTAACTGCTACACTCTGTTATTCACCACTCACTGTAATTATATTGTACAAAATTCCCGTTGTCTTATTGTGCATTTACCATCCTTTTCTCACAGGTGAATTTCTACACTGACCACACCAAGATCATCCTGTGCAAATCCTCTGGCTCCTACCTACTGACCTACATCAGCCGAGAGCGTGTGTCCTACACCTACCTCCTGAGCATGCTGTCAGAGATGGGCTGTTCTGCCGAGCTACGGCACCGCATGCGTTACGTGGTCCAGCTGCTCGAACACCACGCTGATTCATAATGGACCCCTGCCTCACAACTCCAGAGTAAGGTGAAGTTTCCCCCTAAATGCTGATCTAGGGTCAGTTTTGAATTCCCCATGATGGTGAAGGTTAGAATTGGGGGAAGGGAAGCTGATCCTGGATCTGTACCAGGGAAAACTTCACCCAAGTGCCGTAACGCCTGGCTCTGTCCACAAGTCTCAGCCAATCAACCCGCTGCTTTCTGCTTCCACTGGGAGCAAATAACTCGGAGGCTCTGTTGTTAATTCAGGGAGTCTCCTATCTTCGGCTAGTGTCTGGCCTCTTTGGACTATGGTGCACATCTATCTTTTTCAGTTATTCTTTTAGAATGAAGCCTGACAACAGTAACACACTACTGGCTTGACTCACTTCATGCGCACAAACAACCTGACCCTGTTCTCTGAGTAGATGCTCAGACCTGATTCTGAAAACGGCAGGCTGGAATCACAAGCTGCCTAGTGACCAGCCCTATTATGGTTGAAAAGCTGTGAAAAGGCTTTTCATGCTTTGACTTCACTTACCTTTTTTATGATAATTGAACTTCACTAATTGGTACACGATGGCATAAGGAGGGCAATGAGTGACACTATTTGCACAATCTCTTATTTCTTTGGATTGGCAGTCATTCTCCCACAAGTTGCTACGTTTTTGTTCTGTTTTTAGCTATAGATACCAAAAGGTCATTCTTTTAACCTTAACTGGTTAATGTGCAACTCATACCAGCATTGCCCCAAAATATTTTTGCCATGATCTGGTAATTCTCACATCGCAACTTTATTGGGCAGAAGTATATTTGACATGTTTTTAAGTTTGTATGGATAGTTTCACAAAATTAGTTGCCTGTTTAGACCTATACATGCCTCTAATCAGACCCTATGATCTGTGAACTGTACATGATACAGACAATGTCTTCGTTTCATTATTCTCCTTATAGTGTGCTCTAACATGTAATATTTCTAGATTTTGGAAAAAATATATAACTTAATGTTTGACATTTAGCATTATCTCAAAGTACCTGTTTTGATTTGGCTTATTTTTAGACATTGTTTGGAACCAAATACTCTTCAAACAAATCACACTTCCAGTGGGCTCTTGTACTTTTAAGGAAATTACGTAGGTCATTATACCAACCACAGCCCTCCTTTTTAGGATTGCACATTCAACAAATCACCATTCACTGTTTTGGTGGTGCTCATAAAATTGATAACTTCAGAATTACTGGACCACACTCTGGAAATTTGATGTACTTCTATGGTGTATTTTGTTCCAAACATGGTATCAAAAGTAGCAAAATCATAAAGGGTGCTTTGAGAGATTCACACTAATATTTTTAATGTGAAAATGTTTCAAAATCTAGACACGCTCGTGCACACTAAGGAGTATAACGACACCAAGATGTCTATCATGTACGGATCATAAAGTCTTACAGGAGGCATGTGTATAAGTCTACAAATGGCAACTTTCATCAGGATTTTCTGAAGTTGCAAATGTGAAACATCTTTTGCCCAATGAGGTCTCTGAGAAGTGCCACAATCTGAGATAAAAAATATTTTGTCTTATGATGCCATGGAATCGCCCTAATATATAGTTTGTTTGTTCAGGAGTGAATGTGTGCACTCCAGTTGAAATTGGCTTTGCAAAATTGCATTGCTGTTTGGCAAAGGGGATAAAGTGCCTTTTTGAGAATGCTGTATTGTGCAATAATAGCCCTTTTGAATGTCAGGTTGTTGTGTCAATGGAAATGGGCTATGGAGGCAAATACTTTTTTACCTGGAATTGGGTAACTTAAAATGAAGCGCTAGTCTCACTACCTGGTATAAGCTTTTGGTAAAATTGTATGATAAACCTGTATCAATATGTAAAATGGTGTTTGGTCATACTGTACTCATCCCTCTTTGGTTTACCTTGCCGGCCGTCTCTGCCAAGAGTTGTATCCTTAAACTGTGACCCCTGAGTGCAAGTATTATACTACTTCCGGGTATTGTCTTTTCAAAAATACAACATTGTGAAAGCATCTGCTATTTCAGAAGAACCTTTATTTTTTTGACAAATGTTGTCTATTTATTTTATTTATTAATGTGTAATTCTATGGTCTTGACATGTGATATGATCACTATGTACTGTATTTGGGCGAATGGAGGAAAATAAAGTTTATGGTAATCACATTGACCATTTTGAAGTCTGACAATTGTCTGATTTCCATCTGAAAATACAACAGTTTAAGCTTTTTTGTCCCATGAGCTTAACATTTGTACAAAAAGCACATTTGGCAATGGTGTTGGTGAAATACAAATTCATTCTCAAACTAGTCTTGGCCATACACCAGAGTTGACATATTCTGGCCCTAGGAACTAGGACTTTATTACTGTTCATCCAGGTGGACTAGCTACTTGCAACAATTTGGATCTACGCTGAACAAAAATATAAATGTAACAAATTTCAAAGATTTTACTGAGTAATGAGAATCTGTCTTGTGAATTGTTAGGCCCTAATCTACGGCTTGCTCAAGACTGGAAATACAGATAGGCATCTGGTCACACAGTTGAAGTCGGAAGTTCACATACACCTAGGTCGGAGTCATTAAAACAAACTATAGGTTTGGCAAGTCGGTTAGGACATTTACTTTGTGCGTCACAAGTAATTTTTCCAACAATTGTTTAGACTGATTATTTCACTATCCTAATTCCAGTGGGTCAGAAGTTTACATACACTAATTTGACTGTGCCTTTAAACAGCTTCGAAAATTCCAGAAAATGTCATGGCTTTGGCTTCTGATAGGCTAATTCACATATTTCGAGTCAATTGGCAGTGTACCTGTGAATGTATTTCAAGGCCTACCTTAAAACTCAGTGCTTTGACATCATGGGAGAATCAAAAATCAGCCAAAACCTCAGGGGGAAAAAATGTGGACCGCCAAGTCTGGTTCATCCTTGGGAGAAATTTCCTAACACCTGAAGGTACCACGTTCATCTGTACAAACAAAAGTAAGTATAAACACCATGGCACCACGCAGCCATATCGCTCAGGAAGGAGACGTGTTCTGTCTCCTAGAGAATGTACTTTGGTGCGAAAAGTGGAAATCAATTCCAGAACAACAGCAAAACCTTGTGAAGATGCTGAAGGAAACACGTACAAAAGTATCTATATCCACAGTAAGACGACCTGAAAGGTCGCTCAGCAAGGAAGAAGATTGCACATCGGGACAAAGATCGTACTTTTTGGAGAAATGTCCTCTGGTCTGATGAAACAGAAATAGAACTGTTTAGCCATAATCGTTATGTTTGGAGGAAAAATTAGGCTTACAAGCCGGAGAACACCATCCCAACCGTGAAGCACGGGTGTGACAGCATCATGTGGGGGTGCTTTGCCACAGGAGGGACTGGTGCACTTCACAAAATAGATGGCATGAGGCAGGAAAATTATGTGGATATATTGACGCAACATCTCAAGACATCAGTCAGGAAGTTAAAGCTTGCTAGCAAATGGGTCTTCCAAATGGACAATGACCCTAAGCATACTTCCAAAGTTGTGCCAAAATGGCTTAAGGATAACAAAGTCAAGGTATTAGAGTAGCCAGCACAAAGCCCTGACCTCAATCATATAGAACATTTGTGGGCAGAACTGAAAAAGTGTGTGCAAGCAAAGAGGCCTACAAACCTGACTCAGTTGCACCAGCTCTGTCAGGAGGAATGGGCCAAAATTCACCCAACTTATTGTGGGAAGCTTGTGGAAGGCTGCCTGAAACGTTTGACCCAAGTTAAACAATTTAAAGGCAATGCTACCAAATACTAATTGAGTGTATGTAAACTTCTGAATGTGATGAAAAAAATAAAAGCTGAAATAAATCATTCTTTGTTATTCTGACATTTCACATTCTTAAAATAAAGTGGTGATCCTAACTGACCTAAGACAGGGAATTTTTACTAGGAACAAATTTCAGGAATTGTGAAAAACGGAGTTTAAATGTATTTGGCTAAGGTGTATGTAAACTTCTGACTTCAATTGTACCTTTAAAATAAAATAAAAGTAGGGGTGCAGATCAGAAAACCAGTCAGTTTCTGGTGTGACCATTTGTCTCATGCAGCGCAAAACATCTACTTCGCATAGAGTGGATCAGGCCGCTTGTGGCCTGTGGAATGGTGTCCTGTTCCTTTTCAATGGCTGTGCAAAGTTGCTGGATATTGGCGGGACCTGGAACACGTTGTACACGTCAATCCAGAGCATCCCAAATATGCTCAATGGGTGACATGTTTGGTGATTATGGAGGCTGTGGAAGAATCGACATTTTCAGCTTCCAGGAATTGTGAATAGATCCTTGCGACATGGAACAGTGCATTATCATTCTGAATCATGAAGTGATCGCAGATGAATGGCACGACAATGGGCCTCGATCTTGTCATGGTATCTCTGTGCATTTAAATTGCCATTGATAAAATGCAATTTTGTTCGTTGTCCGTAGCTTATGCCTGCCCATAACATAATCCCACCGCCACCATGGTACACTCTGTTCACAATGTTGACATCTGCAAACTGCTCGCTCACACAAAGCCATACACACTGCCATTTGCCCGGTACAGTTGAAACCAGGATTCATCGGTGAAGAGCACCCTTCCCCAGCATGCCAGTGGCCATCGAAGGTAAGCATTTGCCCACTGGAGTCGGTTACTACACCGAACACGTAGATGAGTTTCCCTGAGACAATTTCTGACAGTTTCTTTAAAATGTTTCTGGAGGCTTATGAAATAAACATAAAATTATCTGGCAACAGTTCTGGTGGACATTCCTGTAGTCAGCATGCCAATTGCGCTCTCCCTCAACTTGAGACGTGACAAAACTTTGGTGGCCTTTTATTGTCCCCAGCACAAGGTTCACCTGTGTAACAATCATGCTTTTTAATCTGCTTCTTGATATACCACACCTATCAGGTGGATGGATTAACTTGGCAAATGCTCACAAGGATGTCAACAAATTTGCTCACAAAATGTGAGAGAAATAAACTTTTTGTACCTATGGAATATTTCTGGGAGCTTTTGTTTCAGCTCATGAAACATGGGACCATCACTTTACATGTTGCATTTATATTTTTGTTCAGTATAGTTGTTGCCAGTGCGTATGACTCACTCACAATAAACTCCATGGACTATGACCAACGTGAAAAGAGAATGGTTTTGGAACATGGCAACTGCAAAGTCATCATGTTGCGAGTCCCAAAGACAGCGACTGGCCACTCGTAGACCCTGGTTCCTGTTCTGCCCCACCACCACCTGACACACCAGCTTGTACCGCGGAGGACTGATCTCTTTCACTTTGCTCTTCACCATGTCTGACAGAATCTGGCTAAGATGGCTGCCTGAGGCTGCGTTATAGCTGGCCCCATCCAGATAACTATCCAGCATGGCTTGCACAAGCTTCTGGACCTTACTGGCTTTAAAAAGACATCCCTTCTCTGGTTCAGTCTTATAGGTGTTCTCTAGCTGGACAGGCTGATGGAGGGGAAACCCAGAGAAACTGGCCCGACTGCCCTGAAGCCAACCGCCAAAAGAAAAACGCTTGGTCAGGGCGACCAAGTCCCGGCGTATGAAAGGGGAGTTTGGGTTGCTGATATTGGGGATCCTGGATGAGGACTCGATAGGGAGGAAGCCCCTCGGGAGTAGAAGAGGGTACCGGGGATGCTGCTGCTGCTGTTGGTCCCTAGACAGGGAGCTGCGGAGGGTGGAGATGGAGCCTTGGCGGCTCTGGCGAAGCTTCCGGGAGCCCCATGGTTCCATGGCCTGCTGGTTACACTGAGCCAGAATCTCCTGGGAGAGAGGGGGCTGCTGGGTCGTCATTTCGAGCCAAACCTGAAAGTCGAGGGCACTGTACTGTACAAGGATGCAGTTGCTTGCCGGTACATTCAATTAATCACATTCATTTGCATCACTATTATTTGCCAGAGGAATCAATCTGTCCTGAACTATGGATTTTCAGAGTGCTGCCCTAAGTCTTGTCTATCATATTAGTAAACATCTCCCTTTCTGCATGTGGAGAATAAAAATAGCCTTTACATTAAATGTAAATAAGACACAAAGAACACCATATCACCAGTTCTTTCTGAATGAGCATAATCCACAGCATTTTGGTTCACGTCACTGTATGTCCTAAATTTAACCCCTTTCCTAATTCCATCCACCCCTAATACCCTCATGAGAGTTCCTATCAGCATGATGGCTAAAATACCGTAATTTACCATTTCCACTTGAGCTTATCAGTAACTTTAAATAACATCTTTAAAACTATGTATGTGAGATTAAGGTCAACTATTCATCAAAGGACAAGCGCTGAAGCATACAATAGTAGGTTAGAAAATGTGCTCTTTAAACAAACCAAAGGGAAATCATTTTGACACTCAGTATGATGTCATGGGGAAGTTACGTTTACTTAAAAAACAAGTTATGTTGCATGTGTGTCACACTATATACAATCCCATTATGTTGCCTACAAACTTCCCCTTTTTCAAATGAGTCAATCATGCAGCCAGTTGCAAACAGTAGCTTTAGCACACCCCGGAAAATAACAAAATACTGTGACCACAACCAATAACAACAGTAATATAAGTATAACCTTACCTTTTAAAATCACTGGAGTGCTGTATGATGATAAACTCTCCGGTAAAAGCTTTGTGACTCAGACACTCGCTCCTCTGCATGCTAAGGAAAGTTATCAGGCGAACACTGGCCAACCCACCAACAGGAGTTTTACTAGTTTGGGTTCTCAGCAAGCCACTGTGGGTAAATTATTGGCTAGAAGGCCAGTGCAGGTCAGCAACTACAACAGGCTGAGAGCTAAGCAATCATTCCCTGGGAGAGATGTGCAGTCTCTGGCTTACTGCCACGTCCTCTGCTGTTGTCATGGCAAATTGTTTTCTTCAACCTGAACAGTGACCTTCTGAATCAATGGGCTTGTCTGTGTTTGCTGTCTTTGGAATCATTCGATTAAGCAATTGAAATACGAATGGATGAATATGACAGTGTCAACAAATTCAATAGTGAAAAGGATCAGTCATTTCATGTGGGTATTTCATTGCTATATTATCAATGGCATTGGTGTTGCAGATTCTGATTTGATTCTGAGTTCCATGCATGATTGACAGGTGTCCTTCCCTATAATACCATGGCTTTGGACTCATAAAACACAACACAAAATGTGCATGTAAGAATGTAGATGTAAGCATGTATGCATATAAGATCATTTGGGTTGGCCACAATGGCGATGCAATACACACAGATTAACAGAGACAAATGGAAGATAGTTTGTATGATGTGGACTGGGAATCAAGCTAACTCCGGAGTATCTCTCTCTTGATTGCAAGTCCTAAAAGACATCCAAGCATCTGAACTGGGGCACTAGCGGGTGGTCATCAAAAGGCATCTGGCACCCATGAAGAGAGAGAAAGCTAAATGTGCCATTCCAAATGCTTCATTGCAAAGTGGCTTTAGCTTTTAATTTCAGGGCATTCAGAATTATGCGACAGTGCAAATGAGAAAATGTTTTCCTCTAACCAAAAATATCCCCAAAGCATGAGAGTAATTGTGCAATCCATCTGTTTGTGCCTAGGGTGTTTAACATTCTGACGTCAGAGGAAGAGTAGAAGGGCAGAGGCACTAATGAGCAGAGCACCGTCTAATTAATTTTCCTAATTAACAATGCTATCTTCTCACAGTCGCAGGTACTATACTGTGCTGTACCAGGCATATACCTCCTTCCTATTTTCAGGACTACAGAATAGTTCTGAGGACTCCTGAAGGGATGACGGGATGATTCAGGGATTTGCTATGTCTTACAGTATCATCTTCAGATGGAAATTGAGGGTTTCTGCTCTCTCTCTCTTTCTCTCTCTCTCTCTTTCTCTTTCGTATTTAAAAATATCAGGTTATCATCCTAACAGTAAGGTGGTTATGGAGCTATAACTCTAACCTTGGCAAGCCTGGGCATGTCTGTTGGTGGAAGCTGATAGAGATCAATAACTCTGGAGTTGAACAAACAAATGGGAGGTCGATGACTTCTCCTTTGAAGGGAAATATGTTTATAGTTACGCAAACTTTTCAGTTAGATATTGAAGACTTTCTAAGGTGGGGTTTTGTTTGCTTCTCCTAGAATGAAAAGAGGGACATTTAAAAAAAAAAATGTTTGTTACAGTTTAAGAGCAATCTAGTTGATGGAGTGGGATGTAAGTAGCCTGTAATCCAAATTTATATGTGTAGTACTAGTCTGGTTTAACCAGGCTAGAAGATAAGAGGTATTGGCTCTGACCACTTCAGCCATATTGATACGTTGCAATGGCCCATTTGACAAAGGACCGTAAACAAGCAGCCTGTAATGACATAGAATCACCAGCCAGCCCTGTGTCACTAACAATAGACCCTTAGTTTGTTCAGAAATGAGGTTGAAACCTTAATTTAATCCTGATGGATCAGATCTTTCCACCTTTTCATTCATACATTGGTCATTTGGGAATCAAAATCAATGACCTTTTGTCTGTTACTCAACATAGCTGCACATTGCTGTTGCCAGAGACTTAGGTAACTTGAATTGATATGAATTCTGCATTTTAATAACAAGGTCCTTTTCACAGAATTGTACCTTTAAATACTGTGGAAGATGAACATGAGGTTTCTATATACTGACATACCTTGTTGCATCTTGACACAAATAAACGTATCTCCATGTTGCACAACTTACCCTTTTGATATAAGGTAAATGTGAAGGAAATCACTAACTGGCTATGAAACACAACTGTAATAGCAGCCAAACCTACCAACAGTTTTTATCCATTATGAAACTGAAGAATTATGTTGCCTTGAATTACTCATCTTGAGTTAAGATGATGCATATTTCATCTCTTTTAATTATGGCTTCTACATGATCTCTGAAGTATACAATAGGCATCATTAAAGTATGTTGACAACCCACAGTGATTGGATGTTTGCATCCTGTATTTTGACCTTCTGCAGTAAGCTGAAGGATTTCAGCAGCTATTCATCTGTGCTATTTCTGGTCAGGTTGCCATCCTCTCACATGTGTACATATGGGAGTACCCTATCATTACAATCTGCTTGGTGAGGTACCTGGGAGCCCATTTGGAGAGCCTTTATTGGAGAGATTCTATTTCTGGTAAGTATTTGCTTAGTCCCCTTAGGAGAACAAAGCATCTGTTTCAAAGCTCTTTCAAAGCTTGATGTTATGTATTTCTTTCATTCCAATACAGAAGTCCGAGTATGTGCTTTTGTATAATCATGGCTTGCTCTGCTGTACATTCAGGGAGGAACATTTGAATGTCAAATGCAATATTGCAGAAGTAAGTTCAATGGATTGTATTTGCATATGACCCTGTATTTATAACTTTGCAGAAGAGATGTAATCAACTGACAACTAGTTCAGAACTGACCGACCTGGTCAGATAAAGGTTAAAAGGGGAAGAAAATATAGACTGTAAATGTTTATTAGAGACAGGAAGAATCAACCAAATAACCTCATAGCTGTTTGTGGGACATGTTTGTAACCCACACGGTCTCATGGTTTTTTGATATGTGGGGATTTTGTTTCGAATTTGGTCTATATGCCAACTGATTTATTTGTGAATATGCACTGTTCTTTACATAAAATTTGTGCCCTCCCTTGTATTTCTATATGTTGCGTTGGGTTGAATGCTAACTGACTGTTGTTTTTATTAAATGCTCTTGAGCAGGGATTCAATTGTGTTTTTTGTTGGTGGTGGAACTTTATTCACTTTTCCACATCCTAGTTACTCCCATATTACCCCTTATGTTGTCACGCCCTGACCATAGAGAGCCTTTTTATTCTCTATGTTGGTTAGGTCGGGGTGTGACTAGGGTGGGTAATCTAGGTTGTTTTTTTCTATGATGGCCTGGTATGGTTCCCAATCAGAGGCAGCTGTTTATCGTTGTCTCTGATTGGGGATCATATTTAGGCAGCAATTTCCCCACTGTGTTTTGTGGGATCTTAATTATGTGTAGTTGCCTGTGAGCACTCCATAGCTTCACGTATCGTTTGCTTTTTTAAAATTGTTTTGTGCGTTTCACAAATAAAAAGATGTGGAACCCATATCACGCTGCGCCTTGGTCCGAATGTTATTTCGACGTGACATATGTGACCCCTGCTTAACTCAAGTGAATGCAAACAATTTATTCTGAGTCGGCCTGGGATTCACTGGCTGATGTCATAGATGTGCTATTAACTACTCCAGCGGCCCACGAGGACTGAATCACACAGGGAGAGTAACGTCACTCTGGAAGAACACAGCAGGATGTGCTCTGCCTTTTCTTTCTCAGATTACTCATTCTTAGGTTACTCATCAGAACAACAGAGGAAAACCTAGCTCCCCTTCCCCCTCCTTATTAAAATGTTTCTACTTTTTATTCATTTAGCAGACGCCTTATTCCGAGCAACTTATAAGAAGTGACATGAGTGGAGTGAGTTACCAATAACTTCACTTCTCTCTGATTATACTTTTTCCCCGAATTGATCCTGGACCTGTTCTAGAGTATTCTATCAGTCCTCTGTTTTGACTATTCTACTTCCGGCCCTGTCCTCATTTATCCCTGTCTACTGATTAGCATGGCTTCCTAGTATGACAGCATCCACAGAAGGCTATGAAAACTACCCCGCCAGGAAGTAAAACATTTGGAAAAAGGCATTCAGACATTTGAGTCTGGGGGTTGGAGAATGTTCCTAATTATTAACTTGTGTTTTCCCAGCCACATGGCAGCTCTGGGAAAGCTCTGGGAAACCTTCTATTGTGGTGTTCGGTGCTTTCCTTACAAAAGCAGGGTCTATGTGGGTGGCTGGGAATTGGTCTGGACTGGGTGGGTGGGTGATGGAGGACTGACTGACACTAGCTTCCTTCCTGCTGCTGCTGGGCAGGGAGAGGCCATGCAGATAAGCAGCCATTGTGAGGAGAGGAGGGTCAGAGTGGAAGATATGGAATGCTTTTTTTTCCCCTCGTGGAAGACTAATGGAGGCCATGTTTGTTTTAGACATGGTGGATTTCTTCTGGAGGCATGGAGCTCATCATGTGAGGGAGGAAAATGGGAATGAATGACTTCATTCATTTGTCATAGAAGAGTCAGCAGAGAAGTAGAGCAGCTCTAGTAGGTGTGCGTCCCAAATGTAGTTCACTATGTAGGGAATAGGGTGCCAATTGGGATGCATACTCTGTCTAGTGAGCTGTCCTCTCCAAAATACCTAATTTAAGATGGTTGGAGTGAAATTGACTACATTCACGCTATTGTTACATATAGGCAATTCCACAGTAACGGAATTGCGCTGAGACTTTTTTCTTATAATGTATGCCAAACAAAAACCATTGATTTCAAAGTTTAACAAACCATGACATGATACCTTGACTTTGAAAAAATCTCTTTTGGTTATTGAACTATGGTAAGTGATGTGGATTTACACCTGGTAAGAGAGTTGCGGTAATGGAATTTTGTCATGGGTCCCCGATTTGTACTACACAGAAATGCATAATTATGGATATGAATGTCATTCTCTTCATGGGGATGTATCCTAAATATGTACACAAAGATAAAAATGTGCAATATCCTCCTGTATATTTGGGTATTATTCTACATAAATTTGAACCTGAACCAATCATGGACGTCTATGTTTGGGCCAAATGAAGGCCAGTCCAGACATCTGTGTACGTTGAAATCAAGGCTGGTCTGGACCAGACTGAAAAACGACATCTGTGTACTTTCAATCAAGGCCAGGGTGGACTGACCAAATTTCAACTACTTCATGGATATCCGGTGTCGACCGGTGCTCAGTGGGTGAGGATGCACATGAGTGGCGCAATATCAAAGGCACTGCATCTCAGTGCTAGAGGTGTCACTACAGACATAAGAACACTACAACTAATTGATATATCTACAATTTATGTTACCTCTGCTCCCGCTCCCCCTGTCTGGTGCTCGAGGGCGCATCAGCGCTTCATGGGACTCACCTGGACTCTATTACTTTATTGATTACCTCTGCTAAATCTGTTACTTCCTCAGTTTCTTCATTAATGTTGTTAGGTTTCCCCTGTCCAGACGCTGTCCTTGTTTTGTTGCATGTCCGTTATTTATTAAAACTTCACTCCCTGTACCTGCTTCTCGTCTCCCAGCATCTGTCCTCACAATCTATCTCTACTTGTTACTTCTGTGATCATCCAGTATGGTAACGGAATTTCATGGCACAACGCAATGTTTCTTAAACTTACAGAAGGGGTTACCTCAGCGTTATTGTGTTTTGATGTATTTTTTTATACCTTTTAAGAATTTTTCTGTTAGATGCTTTCCATATGTTTGACAAGAAATCAAAGCATTTTCTTATTCCTAATTTCTAGGATGGAAAATGGTTGAAAATCTATATGCCTTATTTTTATTTTTTTAAATAGAAACTCTTAGCTTTCATTTGACACCCAATTTGACATGCTCCTATGAACTTCACATGTTGGTGCTCATGGCTCCTTTTACATGGAAATTAACATATGTTAACAATCCCTTCATTGACTGACTATCTTCACTATCAGTTGCTTCATAGTGTGTAGAGCATTCAAGGCACGGTTTAAACTCTACCCCTCCATTCTTTAGTCTGTGCATTTTGATGTGTCAGCAACAGCAACTATTTGCCAAAAGACATTAGGGGATTAGATTAGCATTTCACACTAGGTGTCTCCACATTATTTAAGGGTGTGGACATGCTGTTCCAGAAAGTATTATCGTCTATGTCATCCGAGAGAAAAGTATTCAAAGTAGTGCTTTTCCTGATAAACAAGTGTTGGTCTAGACTGTCAGATACACTGTACATATGCTGATAAAGGTATATACTGTAGTACTGTACATACTGTATTGGAGGATGACTTAGCTATATGATATTTGTCATCTGTCTGTCCGACGCTTGATCATTTCAAAACTACAGAAAAACAATGCATCAGGTTGAATTGTTAACTCTAAAATGGCTTTTATTTGTCTATGCATTTATGAATTTCTATTACGTCCACCGTCATCGGCCAGTGAAAGTGAGGCTCTGCAGGGCTGGTGGAAAGTATTGCAACATGTGATAGAAAGTACAGCACCAAATGCATCCCTCAGACTGTTGCTTTGTTTTCCATGGGTGCAGGTCATAAGCCTTCTCACAGTACATGACTTCCTCTGTACCTGGTAAACAGGATGTAACCTGATGATCTCCATGCAACTGCACACCCACGATAGTCTGATGACTTAATCAGGTAGGTATTCTAGGACACTAGGTGGTTTTGTCTATTTCAGAAATCCTGCATTATTAATGGCAATCTTTACTTATCTCCGGCAGCTACAGTCTTATGGCATCTGGATAGTACGTGTATCGCTGTGAGTGTGATTCGTGTAAAAATGTGAACAGCATTCACAATCAGATATTATGTCTCCAGCGGCCTAGTTTGTGTATCAAATGGCACCCTTTTCCCTATACATTGCACTACTTTTGACCAGGGCCCATAGGGTGCAAAGGGTGCCATTTGGGATGCACAGCAGCACTATTTCAGGTGAAGCACTTAGACTGACTGTTACTGACTATGACAAAGGCTGTTGAGTAGAGGGTCTCTCATCTGAAAGCCACCCTTTGTTTTTTGTTTGGCTTGTTGCGTTTATTGGAAATCCCCAAGAGGCTGTAACGTTTACTAGGCTCTAATTCAAAGTCATGTCTGTCTAAGAACCTAATAGCTGAAAAAGACGTCTCAACTCGAACAATTGCAGGTTCTACATCAAAATGGGCTAATGTGGTATAATTCAGAATATTACCATGATGCTAAATGTGAAAGTAGGCTGTTTTCTTTCTTCTTCTTTCTCCGTCTTTCTTCCTCTAAAACCCAAACAGCCATGTGATGAGTACCAGAGAGAGATTCCAGAAGGCTAGATAATGGGGAATTCCCACACTCACTGCACTGTTGATCATTCCAGCAGACTCCCTCCCTCCCTCTTTCCCAGCTGAACAAAGTTCAGCCCAGATCAGAAGAGTTCACGTTACAACTATGTGTCTGGCTGTAATTTGTGCTCGGGAGAAACAGGCAGATTTATTTGTCTCTAACTTTTATATTTTGGGAAGCGATAAAGGGAATGTCATTTTATTTAAAGTACAGCCGGGAAGTTTCTCCCGTGTATTTCCCCCTTAACCTTACATCAGGGTTTATAGAAACAGACAACGTCTTGTGAGTCTTGGGGTTTTTGCCTTTTGGATCTAGAAGAAGTTTCCAAAAATCATCAAGATAAACGACTGATGTCTGATGGATAGACTAAACACAAATAAAACTTGAGTGACAGTGTGTTACTGCGTGGCATTCCAGTAAGACTAGAGATCCAGACGAAGAAGAAGTCCAAGGACACCATTTTGATGGAAGGTGTTGTAATGCAGAGATGTGGGAGAGCTCACCACTTTAATGGATACGAATAAATCACTTATACTAGGCCTATTCATCGAAGACACTGTTAGACAAGGTGTGTCAAATTATCTCCAAAACTAATCTTATCAAGGAGACTATTGATCAGATACTGTATGTAGGGCAGGTTTATATTTATTGTGCCATATAATAAGCTGTGTGCATATGCCAACAGTACTATTTGGACTTGTTATTTCAAGCCTGTGTGCCAACTAATCTAGTGATATATGCCAACCGTATTGCATTGATCTACTTGATGACCCACAGGCACTGAGCAGGATACAACAACACATTTTAAAACACATGGTTGATAACAAAGGTACATTTTGACAGGGTAGTTAGGTAAGAAAACAGGACATTACCCACAGGGGCGAGTTTCGGTCTAGTGACGGGCATTTTCTTAGTCACTTAATGAACTGGGGAAATTTGAGAAGGAACTTGATGAATAACCCAGACATAACAAATGCAGCTGACACATCAGAGAGAAGGTGAATTTGTGGGAGGGGACAACAAGGTATAATTAACGCAGCAGAAAACCCATACAGTTTCTCATCCTGTAGATCTCCCCACGATGTCCTCCTCCTCATGTACAAACTGGGCCTCTGTAGTCTCTCTAGTGATGAGACGGTCAGGGGTGTCAGGGGTGTTTCAATCCACCTAACTGGGGCTGTCCCAGGTCTACCTCCCCTCCCCTAGCCAGAACTCCCCAGCATCTTTTCTTGGCAGTTCAGACATAATCTACCTGTGGGTTTATGCACTTACTGTAATTTGTTATGGATAAAATTATTATGTCTTCCCCGAAAACACAAGACAATGGGCAATTAGGGAGAACTTATCGTCAAACCAGGATATAGAGAGAGCACTTTCGAAGGGCAACAGAAACTCTAGTCATTACGTTCCCCCTGCATAATCTGGTCGGTTGTTTCAATCACTATGGTAAGATAAACACAGATACCTGCTGTTTACAATGTTTTATGGGAGTGGAGATAAGTTTGGTATTTACTGTCTCATTGTCTGGTAATTTTGCACCGTGGGTTTTATTGCACCTCTGGCATGTGTACTGTACCAATCTAGTGTGTCTCAATTTTGATATGTACAGTGCATTCGGAAAGTATTCAGACCCTTTGACTTTTTCCACATTTTGTTATGTTACAGCCTTATTCTAAAATGGATAATATTTTAAAAAAATCTTCAGCAATCTACACACAATACCGCATAATAACAAAGTGAAAACAGGTTTTTAGATTTTTTTTGCAAATGTAAAAAACAGAAATACCTTATTTACATAGGTATTCACACCCTTTGCTATGAGACACAAAAAACTTAGGTCAGGTGCATCCTGTTTCCATTGATCATCCTTGAGATGTTTCTACAACTTGATTGGAGTCCACCTGTGGTGAATTCAATTGATTGGACATGATTTGGAAAGGCACAAACCTGTCTATATAAGGTTCCACAGTTGACAGTGCATGTCAGAGCAAAAACCAAGCCATGAGGTCAAAGGAATTGTCCGTAGAGCTCCGAGACCAGGATTGTGTCGAGGCACAGATCTGGGGAAGGGTACCAAAACATTTCTGCAGCATTGAAGGTCCCCAAGGACACAGTGGCCTCCATCATTCTTAAATGGAAGACGTTTGGAACCACCAAGACTCTTCCTGGAGCTGGCTGCATGGTCAGCTTTAACATTATCGGGTATTGTGTGTAGATTGATGAGGGTAAAAAAACTTTACAAAATGTGGAAAAAGTTAAGGGGTCTGAATACTTTCTGAAGGCACTATATATTGATACAAGTTGATAGTGTGTAGGAATACTTGACGTGGCATATGACTATCTAGCTTTAAAACAGCTGTGACATGTAACAACTCTATTGGTAAGATTGCATTCAATTTCTTTATTTCCTTGATTGGATGGTATATTTAGAAGACGTCAGAGCCTCAAGCGCTCCATGTATAAATGTGTTTACTTTTAACAAGAAGCTTGGCAAGATCCTAAGTTAGTGACCCAACTACCTATCGTCTCATTAAACTGCTTGCATAAAGACAACTAGCAAAAAACAATCTACAGGTAAAAGTGTGTTCTAGGTATTATGACGGGAGATGGATTTGGTCACTTGAATAGGAAGATTACATAGTCAGTTTAACTATCCAGAAATTACACCTGATAGTACCTGAATGTAATTTGGCAGACATTTACTCAGTATTTACATTACAACATATTAACCTGCCCAGGGACTGCGGTTGAAAATTAGCCGTCTGGCTAAAACCGGCACTTTTACTGAAACGTTGATTAATGTGCACTGTCCCTGTAAAAATAAAATAAACTTGAACTCAAACTCAATGTGATGCTATAGGTCATGATCATCCTCTAATACTTATGCATATTGTTTTTAGCACGGAGTGCTTTTCTCTGTATTTCTCTTAGTACTGCACAGTGCCAGCACAAGCTAGTGATTAGTCAGAAAGCTCCCTCTCACCCAAGGTTATTGGAAGTCATCCCTGTGGAGAGAGATCCTCATTGAGTTTCCGGTCACACGCTCTGGGCTTTATTTTAACAAACCTAACCTAATGTCCACTCAGCTAAGCAGTGCTCGCAAATGTTAGAACCATCTTAAAGATCATATTTGCACTTCTCCAGAAATAGCCGACAAAATTGGATTGCATTCGAGCCATGTATGTTATCACCATAAACCAATGGATGGTGAATCTTTCTTATAAGTTTGGTTTATAATCAAGTTAAACAAAACAATATTTCAAAATAGGATCGGGTCAGAAGCATGATATCATAAATCGCTTCTCTTTCTGCTTTTGTGGGTCTTAAAACTTCCCATTATCGCTTCATGAAATTGTCCCTTTTGCTCTAGTTTTTAAGGACACACCTCAAATATTGCCAAAAAGTGCAAGTGAGCTAATGTTAGATGGATAAATGGCAGAACCAGGCGTTAGGGCTGGGAACGAAAATAGATCCCTCTATATCTGTATCCCAAATAAGATTTCCTGTGTAGTGCAATCCTTTTGACCAGGACCCATAGATGTAGTGCACTATATAGGAAGGAGGGTGCCATCAGGGACACAGACTAAAGACACTCTCACTACACATACAGCTGGCATTTCAGTCATGAGCCACCCACACTCCTCAGCCAGCTTTACTCAGTCCAAGCTGTTGTATATTAACCTGTGTGCTGGAATCATTCCACTACATGTTCAATCACTTGGGCAGCAGGGCTGAGATATTATGTGAGAATGCGTGGATCATTACCATCCTGAAGGCGAGGTCAGTACAGGTGCATCAAAGCAGGGACCGAGAGACTGAAAAACAGCTTCTATCTCTAGCCATCAGACTGTTAAATAGTCACCACTAGCCGGCCACCGCCCAGTACCATGCCCTAAACTTTAGTCACTGTCATCTTAACGAGTCAGCATGCTTCAGTTTGGCTGGCGCCTAGCCGAACTTGGCTAGTCGAACCGAAAGAGTGTACTTGCATACTCACTTAAAAGACCTTCGCTTGAAAAATGAGAAAAAAGCGGCAAAAATACTGTTTGTTCATTTTGAGATGACTTAAGTCAGTATATACTTCCTCAAAATAGTTCAAATTAGTCTTACATAACTCAAGAAATCTGTCATAAATTTTTACGTTTTTGCCAAAGAGATCTTAGTCGTGCAATTTTACTTCTAACTAAGAAGTTAGGTACAGTATTTCTCAATTAAAACATTTGCATGAAAACGAGTAGTCTATCATTGAATGACTGCAAAGACTTTATTGAAGAATCCCTACAGTTGACCAATCACCGACGAAGGGGCAAAGACTTCGGCTTCCAATCTTCAACTTGCATGTGGGAAAAAATATTGTTTGCCTGAACAGCTGAAAAAATCCTCACCCAAGTCCAAAACGGGAAAAAAAATCACAAAATGTCCTCATAATATATGCACAAACTCTTCCAAACTGTTTCGGCTGGGAAGCATGTGGACGTGTTTAGAGGCTGCTGCCCTATGTACATAATCATGGAACACTTGTCACTTTAATAATGTTTAGATATTGTTTTACCCATTTTACAGTATGTATATACTGCATTCTAGTCAAGGCATATCCAATTTAACTATTGCTGTGCATATACTATTCTTCAGATATACTACATATTCTATCCATATACTGTCCATATTGTCTATACATCCCATCACATATACATATATATATACTATGGTACTCCAACATTGCTCATCCTAATATTTCTATATTTAATAATTCCATCATTTTACTTTTTAGATTTGTGTGCATTGTTGTGAATTGTTAGATATTACTGCACTGTTGGAGCTAGGAACACAAACATTTTGCTACACCCGCAAAAACATCTGCTAAATATGTGTATGCGACCAATACATTTTGATATGATTGATTTTATTTGACTATGTAAAGCAGAGAGACAGTCACATGTCTGTTGTGGACGATGACGATTAATGCCTGGGCTTGCAGATAAGCCTTTCACCAGAAGATCAATAGATTTGACAGAAAAATGCTTGGTGGCCTGAAGTGATGAGCCTGCAACTTGAACGTCTTTGGGAAGGATACCCATGTAGGGAAGGGAAATCATATGAGAACTCTTAGAGAATTATAGTCTCACCAGATATTTGCTTTACAAACTTTAGCCTAATTGAAGTTACAACCATTGTTATAGGCTTCCCAAATAATCCACAATAAACTACAACCTACTCATATGCGTAGCTGTGCTGGCTGCACACACTGTGCAATTAAGGCCTAGTGTGACAATCTATTCAGTCTCCCACACACATGGGAGGAGCCTGTACGTAGAACAGGATGTGTTGCTATGGGAAACACATCCAGGCCTATAATCAGGTCTTGTCCTTGTGAGTGACATCACCAAGCATCAATCCATATTTCTATCCATTTCAATTCAATCCATCTCTCTGAGTCATCACAGACAATGGCCTGACCTTGCTCTGTGTGATGTGTGTACTGTGAGGTATGTGATGAGCAACCTGAGCAATCAGGTTCCCACCCCTTCATGAGGTAAAAGGATGATGTCGACATCTGTAATCATTGTTGTATAACCAATCAAGGGAGGAGGGGGGCTGTGACGCATGTAGAGTTAGGCTAAGGATGACTGCTTCCTCTGCTCCTGGTTGCTCCTGTAGGCATTTGTACTTTATGTTGTAGTCCACTGTATTGAGATATTATAGTTCCCTTGTTTTTCTCTATACACCACAACATGTATTTGCTCTGCACAAACACAGTTTATGTTGTACAGTGTTACATACCATAAATATTCTAGTCACCTAAAATCCCCTCCTCTCTTGTGTGATGTTATGATAGGTCTGTCTAGCACTACACATATGTCTACACAGTTTTTGTCCGTGTTATGTACAGAAACACATTCAAACAAGCTTGTTTCCCATGATGTTCCAGAGAAGGAGAAGTGTGGGAATGTAATCACCTGGGTGAGACATGTTTACCACGGGAGGGAGAGAATGTTTTCCTCAGAGACCCCCCTGAGCTGCCCCCACCACACCCCACTGAGTTTACAGTCTGGAAGTGTGAGACGCTTCAGATCCAGGGTTACTTCCCAAGTGAAATAACCCACTCTGAGGCTCTCTATGGCTGCTGACCTCTCTCGTGGTGGTGTGAACATCTCACAGCTATTCTCAGGCAGTTACGGGCAGGTGGGGGTTGGCCTTCTGAGCGGCACAGAGGCTGCCTTTGTGATTTACAAGATATACTGTAGTTGGGAAAATAGCTTGGTCACACTTTTTTGGGATAGTCCGGATGCTCTACACGTGGTCAAACTATCTGTTGATAAGCAACTGCTTGCTAAGGTTACGGTTAGCGCTAGGGCTAGGTTTAGGGCTAGGGTTAGGGTGAGGGTTACGTTTAGGGTTAGGATACAGGTTAAGGTTAGGGTTAAAGCTACAGTAGGGTTAGGGTTAGTAGATAGTTAGTTCAAATGTATGTTGATAGTTTGTAGAGCATCTACTGATCATCCAAATAAAGTGTTACCAAACACTTTGCTGGTAGACGGTAGCTCTTGATGCTTTTTTCTTATTGTCAGAGTGTACTGGTAAAGAAAGTTTAAGTGCGATGGTTGGAATGTTTTGTAATGACCGAGGTATGATGACTCACAACTCCCTCTCCACTCCTGGAAGTGCAAACACCCACACAGTAGTTTAATCAAACACATGTAGGCTATCACAGACTAATGGCTCTTATTTACTTTTTATGGTGTCTGACTTCTCTTCTTTCCTTTTGTTCAGTTTTTTCAAACTGTTGTTTGTGGATTTTGGAATATGCCATGACAGGTGTTTTGCAAGTAATCAGTGAGAGATGTGAGTATTGTTAAGTCAATGGCTTTTGGGACAACAAGGTAACACACGTGGGCCTAATGCCCCGTTTATCTTCATTTCTTCATTTCAGTATGAAAACTTGCAGGGAAGAAATTCTGATGTGTTTGCCATCAATAGCTTGGTCACCAGCTGTATGTTCCTCCAATCACACAGCAACATAGATCTATAACCAACAGAGTCCACAAGTGACGCATGTCCATACTGTACATAAGCAATTGCCAGTAAGTATAAGCAAAGTACTGCGGTATGACGCAGTATGGTGACACATTGTCATAGTCTGTAGAACTAATGGACTTGTCCATAACCCAGATACCACTAACTTTTTGAATACTCATATAGCAACAAAGTGGCACACAGATTTTCCCTATCAAGTGGGACACATGGTATCCAACGCTAGCAAAGAGAAGAAGCAGGCTTTCGTGTGTGTTCTCCTAACCTTCTCTTACTTCGAAGCCCTGCTTTTAGCACACAGAATAAATTGCCTTTTCATGTGTTCAATTTATGTGTATGAATGCTCTCAGATTAGTTAATTGACCTTCAATTCCTGAAATAGTTTCATATGAAGTCACAAAGCAGCTTTTTTGCATTCATAGACGGCTTGTTTTGCATGCTTACAGAATTCTAAAATACACTCATCTACATTTTAGTAGATAATAATTGAAGCCACTGAAAATGTCTGTGCCTCTTACGTCGAATGATCAATGGGATTAATTCAGCTGGGTCTTTCCTAAAAACACTTGACATGTTTCAAAGATTTAGGCAGACATTTTACACAGGAAAATGCAAGCAATATCATCCAAATCAAATTCAGAATACGACAACTCACAGTTGCATTGTGTGCATGCATCGCCTCAATACTGAGCCCCTGACGGGAGTTCAATGTCATAGGTGTGGCATTTAAGGAATGTTTACCCAAGACCATAACAGTCTTGTTGTCATGTGTCTGAAATCTTACTAATGTTCACAACAATTGGATAGCCATGAAACAGCCTCTGTCTTATTTGTTAAGAATTTGCCGGGCTGCCAGCCATAGAGAGAAAGAGAAAGAGAGAGAGAGAGAGAGAGAGAGGGAGACCCACTGTGTACCTTACTGTACTGTAAATGAAAACCCCAAGCCTGGATGAGAGGGGAAAATAGTCCTTCAGAGCAAACCATCCAATCAATATCCTCCTGACAGGCGATCGATGCTTCCTCTGGACCTGCACGTCATATCCCCGTTTACACTATGGATCTACCAGCCTAGACTAGAATTTAGTTACACTGCACATCATTCAATGACCGTTTGTTCTCTGGACCCTTTTCTAACTGATCACTAACATTGTCATTGGATTAGACTTAGCCTATAGCCCCCTTCACCCAGAGGCCTTTACCCAGAGGCCTTAATTTATAAAAATTGTATTTAACCTTTATTGAACTAGGCAAGTCAGTTAAGAACAAATGCTTATTTACCCAGAGGCCTTTAATTATTTTTCCCTTCTTTTTATTTTGTATATTTGAAAAACAGCTTAGTTTACAATGGGGTTACGTGTAAATGACACCACACAGAGGAGACCTCCATAGACTATACCTCTAACGGTCTCTGTCTCACTGAGGCTGTGTTGTCCCCAATAAGGCTTCACATGATAGCCACTAGACTTTTCAATAGCAGAGAGCTGTATAAAAGCTACTTGAACTGTGTCAGGGGAAGGGAATCAGCACAGCAGGAGGGATTGTGAATAACAGATCCATTTGATTGGTGGTGGAAGCCTTTGTCTCTGAGTAGCAAAGGAGATGGGGGAGAGAGACACAGAGAGAGAGGGAGACAGATAAAGAAAGGGAGAGAAACAGAGAGAGAGAGAGAGAGAGAGAGAGAGAGAGAGAGAGAGAGAGAGAGAGAGAGAGAGAGAGAGAGAGAGAGAGAGCAAGAGAGCAAGAGAGAGAGAGAGAGAGAGAGAGAGAGAGAGAGAGAGAGAGAGAGAGAGAGAGAGAGAGAGAGAGAGAGAGAGAGAGAATTAAGGAAACAATGTGACAGGTTCTCTTTTCCTCCAGTCAGCCAGCCAGGCAGTTTCCCTAGGGAGAGTTCCTATGGTGTATGTAACTGCAGGGAACAGAACAGCCTCTCTATTTTCCTCTCACTCTCTCTCTTTCCTTCTCTTTCTTCCCTTTCCTCTCACTCTCTCTGTCCCTCTCTCTCTCCCTTCTCTCTCTCCTCCCTTCTCTCTCCCCCCATTCTCTCTCTTCTTCCCCTCCCCCTCTCTCTCCATCCCTCCCTTTCTCTCTCTCTCTCTCTCTCTCTCTCTCTCTCTCTCTCTCTCTCTCTCTCTCTCTCTCCCTCTCTCTCCCTCTCTCTCCCTCTCTCTCTCTCTCTCTCTCTCTCTCTCTCTCTCTCTCTCTCTCTCATATTTAAAAATATCAGGTTATCATCCTAACAGTGAGGTAGTTATGGAGCTCTCTCTCTCTCTCTGCAGCAGCAGCATACCGAGCAGAGTGATGTGACAAAGCACAATGATGTCACCTCCTTCAGACATGGTCTGCATACTTAAT
Organism: Salvelinus fontinalis; assembly: GCF_029448725.1. Classification (NCBI taxonomy): domain Eukaryota; kingdom Metazoa; phylum Chordata; class Actinopteri; order Salmoniformes; family Salmonidae; genus Salvelinus; species Salvelinus fontinalis. The sequence goes on along the minus strand of NC_074681.1, from coordinate 28,626,336 downwards.
CACAGGCAAAAGTACAAAAAAAAGTACTACTTTCATCCACTAGGTAATGATTCATTTACATTCAGATATACAGTACCAGTCAAACGTTTGGACACACCTACTCATTCAAGGGTTTTTCTTTATTTTTACTATTTTATACATTGCAGAATTAAGGTGAAGACATACAAAATATGAAATAACACATGGAATCATGTAGTAACCAAAAAAGTGTTAAACAAATCCAAATATATTTTAGATTCTTCAAAGTCGCCAGCCTTGATGACAGCTTTGTACACTCCTGGCATCTCTCAACCAGCTTCATGAAGAATGATTTTCCAACAGTCTTGAAGGAGTTCCCACATATGCTGAGCACTTGTTGGCTGCTTTTCCATCACTCTGCGGTCCAACTTATCCCAAACCATCTCAATTGGTTTGAGGTCGGGTGATTCTGGAGGCCAGGTCATTTGATGCAGCACTCCATCACTTTCCTTCTTGGTCAAATAGCCCTTATACAGCCCGGAGGTGTGTTTTGGGTCATTGTCCTGTTGAAAAACAAATGAGTCCCAAGCAAGTCTCTTCTTATTATTGGTCTCCTTTATTAGAGGTTTCTTGCAGTCTCCTCTGAACAGTTGATGTTGAGATGTGTCTGTTCCTTTCCTGTGGCGGTCCATATGAGAGCCAGTTTCATCATAGCGCTTGATGGTTTTTGCGACTGCACTTGAAAAAACGTTCAAAGTTCTTGAAATTTTCCATTTTGACTGACGTCCAGGTCTTAAAGAAATTATGGACTGTTGTTTCTCTTTGCTTATTTGAGCTGTTCTTGACATAATATGGACTTGGTCTTTTACCAAATAGGTCTATCTTCTGTATATCACCCCTACCTTGTCACAACACAACTGATTGGTTCAAACACTTTAAGAAGGAAAGAAATTCCACAAATTAGCTGTTAACAAGGCACACCTGTTAATTGAAATGCATTCCAGGTGACTACCTCATGAAGCTGGTTTAAAGAATGCCAAGAGTGTGCAAAGTTGTCATCAAGGCAAAGGGTGGCTACTTTGAAGAATCTCAAATATAAAATATATTTTGATTTGTTTAACACTTTTTTGTTTACTACATGATTCCATATGTGTTATTTCATAGTGTTGATGTCTTCACTATTATTCTACACTGTAGAAAATAGTAAAAATAAAGAAAAAGCCCTTGAATGAGTAGGTGTGTCCCAACTTTGACTGGTACTGTTTTTATTTCAACCAAAATTGTCCCCAACAAATATTTGAGTGGGTATATCGGTCACACTTTATTTGGATAGTCAGGATTTTCCGTCTTTTGATGCTCTACAGATGGTCATCTTACTATCAACAGACTATCTATTGATAAGCAACTGCTTGCTAAGGTTACGATTAGGGTTTGGTTTAGTTTTAGAATAAGGGTTAGGATAAGGATTAAGAGTTAGAGTTAGGGTTGAGGTTAGTAGATAGTTAGTTGAAATGTTACTGATAATCTGTAGTCTGTCTCTAGAGCATCCTTTGCCTTTAGATCAACCATCCAATCAATATCTCCGTGACAGGCGATCGTTGCCGCGTCTGGACCTGCACGTCATAGACTATTTACAGATGGACTATCTAAATAAAGTGTTACCGAGATATCATTGCCTGAATGTAGGGATTTCTAAAATAGCATAATTATTAAGGGATGTGTGGAAGAATAGCATATGAGGCCATCGCCTATCCTAAACACATGGAATGTATAAATTGTATTTACATTTTTGGTGCACAGTGAGAGTTATTTAAGATACTCTTCAAAGAGGTAGGATTTCAGACGTTTTCGAAAGACGGGCAGCAACTCCGCTGTTGTCACTTTAGGGGAATGCTTGTTCCAACATTGGGGTGCCAGGACAGAAAAGAGCTTCGACTGGGCTCAGTGGGAGCGTACCTCCAGTATCTACACATTTTTGTTGGCAAATTGTTGGATGCTTGTCCTCAAATGTATTTTTGTGAATCTCTATGTTTAGAGGAGTCTTGACTGAACAGTACTTTTCCATGTTCTCCTGATTACCCAGAGTATACCACTCCTCTACCAAACCACTTCTGGCATGGAACAGGACGAAACAACATAGGCCTTCATGTTTCATGACTATAACACTTTTGCTGCTGGCTGCAGTAGAAGTAGAGACCATGAGTGGCGGTAGCTAGCTCGGAGCCAAACAAGCGGCAGCTGTGTATTGTTAATATTCATATGACCTCCTTTAGAATATGTTTGGAAATCCTTTTAAGCAGTATTTATGCCCTCGTCGACAAAGACACAGTGAAGAAAAACCTCCTGGGTCTGACAGGCTGCAGTGTGGGGTATTGTGATGACACGGGCCTGCTTTGTGTGGCCCCGGCAGGTGGGACCAACCCCCCCCCCCCCCCCCCCCCCAGCCTGGACCCTCGGCAGGGCAAGAGGTATCCAAACCCCATCTGCTGCAGTGACAGCGGGGCACACGACCCTACGGACGCCACCGCTAAACCTCAACCTATGGGCTGAGTGAGTAGGGGCCCCTCTATTCCCCTCCACTTCATTCCCTCCGCTCCCCACCAACACAAAGACAATCTGCTCATCTTTCAGCCAGGGAATAGAAAGCGATCCTGGGCCCCAATGACTCCTATTCACTCCACTGAATGCAATTATTCAAATACTATCCCATCTATGAATGTGCATGTGTACACCTGTCTCTAGGGCTGGCCAAGGCGAGGAAGGTTAGAGGAAAGGAATGTTATTATAGTAGGCTGTTCATGACAATATTGGCTGCGATAGTGAAACAAGGGCTCAGCAAAGTTGGGAAAACACAAGAGTGGTGGTAGATATCTCTATCAGTGATCTTTCTTGAACCAAAGGGTTTTCTGTCCTTTTCTAAAATGTAACCTTTATTTAACTAGGCAAGTAAGTTAAGAACAAATTCTTATTTACAATGACAGCCTACCAGTGAACAGTGGGTTAACTGCCTTGTTCAGGACGACAGATTTTTTAACCTTTTCAGCTCAGGGATTCGATCCAGCAACCTTTCAGTTACTGGCCCAACACTCTCACCACTAGGCTACCTGTCGCCCCAATGTTGTTATTGAGATAAATGCAGACTGACTTCAATTAGGAAATGTGCAAAGGACACCCCAAAACAATTAAATATGTCCATAAAACAATGTTTGTATAGTTCTATTGATTTGTTGTGATTGTTATTGATCCATCGGTCTGCGATTCCTCAAGGTCCAAGACTTGTAATTTTTGAGTTTTTTTGTCAGTTGTTGAACAGTTTCTCAGTAATGTAACAGTTTATTAGATACACCCATCTAATACCGGGTCGGACCCGCCTTTACCTCCAGAACAGCCTGAATTCTTCAGGACATGGGAACGTTGCTCAATTGGCATCAAGACCAAATGTTTTTCCACTCCTCAATTGTCCGGTGGTGATCTCGTACCCACTGGAGTCGCTTCTTCTTGTTTTTAGCTGATAAGAATGGAACCCGGTGTGGTCGTCTGCTGCAGTAGCCCATCCGTGACAAGGATCGATGAGTTGTGCGTTGCGAAATGCCGTTCTGCACACCACTGTTATTTGCCAGTTTGTGGCCCGCCTGTTAGCTTGCACAATTCTTGCCATTCTCCTTCGACCTCTTATCAACAAGCTGTTTTCTACCACAGGACTGCCGCTGACTGGATCTTTTTTGTTTGTCGCACCATTCTCGGTAAACCATAGACACTGTCGTACATGAAAAGCACAGGAGGCCGTCCGTTTCTGAGATACTGGAACCTGGCGCGCCTGGCGCCGACAATCATACCACGCTCAAAGTTGCTTAGGTCACTTGTTTTGTCCATTCTAACGTTCAATCGAACAGTTACTGAATGGTTCATTGCTGGTCTGTCTGCTTTATATAGCAAGCCACAGCCACGTGACTCACTGTCCGTAGGAGCGAACCATTTTCGTGAAAGGGGTACCTAATAAACCGGCCACTGAGTGTATGTTGTGAATTTAGTATACCAAGCACTTTTTAAGAAATCTATAACTTCTGCAAGGATGCAGATGTAACTTTTTTTAACCATCCCTCCAGGAAGGTATTGTCTTGGGACCCTTTTGCTCCATATTATTTACTATTAGCAGCACTGCTGACACAGGAGAAAGGCAGTTGAAAGGCAGTCATGGTCAGCGTTTGCGACAGACAAGGGAATGCAGCCTGTCGTCCCACTTAGGCTGAATATATTACCTTCTTCACTGACAGAGAAGAAAAGGGTACAGCCTGTTCCTCCTTAACGCTTGCTTCAACAACAAGGGAACAGAAAATTAGCTGCATTGGGTTTGAAATGAATATGCAAAGAATGCAAGTGAGCTTAGAGAAGGCAGTGTGACCTGGGCACTTCGTTTCTTTCCAGAGCTGGTGCCCTTAACTACTTTAAGATATACCTATTGTGTATGGGCTGAATTCTAACTTGAGATATCAGCGTTTAACTCAGACTTTTGTGTATGTATTCATTTGTGGGAAAACTCAAGTTACATGCGCAAAAATGTATATTGCTTCATTTTAGCCTCTCTCTTTACTTTACATATGTATAAACATATGGCTTGCTTTACATATGGACCAAACAGAAGAGGATATCCTCTGTTGGTACAGGATCTGTGACATAACTCTATACACAGCGTCCAAACTGAAGGAAGGGAAAACCCTAGTCCTGGCCCAAACACCATATCCTGATCCTGAATTACAGGCCTGACCTGTCAGCTTCAAAAGATTCAGCATCCCATGGGGGACATGATTCATGAATAAAACAGCTGAGGAGAGCACAGTCCTTCTTCCTCGCTTAGCGGTATCCTGCTGCCTCCCCCTAGTACATGACAGGACATGTCCAGACACATCCTCTTTTTGGGACAGAATCAGGGAAGGCTTTACATTAACAAATTGCTTTTTTCATTGTTCTAGGACAATTTTTAACAAATAGACATTTGGGAACCAACTGAACAGCTGTTTTGGGTGAACAGAAGCAAATGATCCAGCTCACGCCAAAACATTTTTAAATGTCCATCACTACTTGGCTGTTCTCCTGCCTCCCAGTACAATTTGTAACATATCATACGAAATGGATGATGGACATCCACAAATGTATACATATTTTACTAAATGGAGGGAAAGAATTGTACCTTTACTATGTTATGTATACACCTGAGTTCTGGTTGTTGTTTTCGGGACAGAAAAATAAGTTTGGTGAAACAGCCTTTGTTGTGGTAGTAGTTGGGAAAGGGTTGGGAGGGAGGGGTGGTTATTTCCGACAGAGTTTTTTTAACCTTTGACCTCTTCCATCCCCCGCCCCTGACAGCTGTCACAAGGCCAAGGGCCTGTCCAGAATTTGCCCCATCTGCCATCTGCCTTTGAGAGGTCAGGTAAAGCCAGCAGGGGCACGGAAGTGCTTTTCACTTCATTCATCTTCAAGCAGGACGGAGGTGCAGCTTTCTGTATCTCAGGCACACTTCTCCAGACATGGGTTGTTTTAGTTTAGACCCACCCCATGGTTCTGCCAGCTGTCTTTAGAACCGCTAACAATACAAGGGATACCTGCATATTCATTGCTCTGACGTCGATATCTTACTATGTTTGCGTCCCAAATGGCACCCTATTCCCTATTTAGTGCACTACTTCTGACCAGTGCTCATAGGGCTCTGGTCAAAACGAATGCACTATAAAGGGAATAGAGTTCCATTTGGGACGCATCCTACATGCCTCCTGTGGTATTGTTTCATTCAACACCAGTATAAATCTGTTAACTCTGTAAGTAGAACTACTGGGACATCAAAAGAGTCTCTCCATGAATCTTGATCATAGCACCCGTGAAGTTCATGGGCTAAGCCTTCTAACGTCATAAATTCCTGTGCTTGTCTCCAATATCGTCTCCTCCCTGGCATTCTGTTTATTTGGGAAATTCCCCCATATGCATTCTCCGCAACATAAAATACGATGAAACATTCTTTAAAGATGATATGAATTACAGGTTCAGATTTTATCTAATAAATATGCTTTGTTCTCTTTCCAAGGTATGGAACTTGGAAGTATTTCCAATAAACCGTTAACATGCAGGAACTCGTTTAAAATCAAAGACAAACTCTAGCCAATAAATGAACATTACACAAACAGCTAACAAAGGGGTTCTCAGACATAGATTAGTGGGGTCATGCACCTCCTTATTATTAGCTCTTAAAACCCTCTTGAATTCTCTCCATTTCCAAGAGCCAGTCTTTTTGTAAATGAAAACCAGATGCTTCAATCCAGTTACAGTATGTAATATCTAGTATTTGGTGGTACTTGAGACAATTAGGATGTTATGTAGGCCTAATGAGTTTCAGCAACATAAATAATTGCAATTAAATGCCACAAGTAATCAATTATTGGTGGTGAATCCATTACAACGATTAATGGCTCGATTGTTTTTACAGTGCTGATACTCCATCATACTCTATCATATAAATGTTAATCAAATGATATAATCTAAAAGGCTAGCTATACACTATGACCTAAGAAAACTGTGCAACATGTACGTATGTTGTTGGGCACAACACCACATACAATGAGTATACCAAACATTAGGAGCACCGTCCTAATATTGAGTTGCACTTCCTTTTGCCCTCAGAACAGCCTCAATTTGTCGGGACATAGACTCTACAAGGTGTTGAAAGCATTCCACAGGGAGGCTGGCTCATGTTGAATCCAATGCTTCCCACAGTTGTGTCAAGTTGGCTGGATGTTCTTTGGTTGGTGGACCATTTTTGATATACATTGACAACTGTTGAGCCTGAAAAATCCAGCGGCGTTGCAGTTCTTGACACAAACCCGTGCGCCTGGCACCTACTACCGTACCCCGTTCAAAGGCACTTCTTGCCCTCTGAATGGCACACACACACAATCCACACAAATCTAACTGCCTGTAGCTCAGGCCCTGAAGCAAGAATATGCATATTCTTGGTACCATTTGAAAGGAAACACTTTGAAGTTTGTGGAAATGTGAAATGAATGTAGGAGAACATAACACATTAGATCTGGTAAAATATAATACAAAGGAAAAAACAAACCGTTTTTTGTCTTTTTTTGTACCATCATCTTTGAAATGCAAGAGAATGGCCATAATGTATTATTCCAGCCCAGGGGCAATTTCGATTCTGGCCACTAGATGGCAGCAGAGTATGTGCAAAGTTTTAGACTGATCCAATGAACCATTGAATTTCTGTTCAAAATGTTGTATCGACTGCCCAAATGTGCCTAATTTGTTTATTAATAACTTTTCATGTTCAAAACTGTGCACTCTCCTCAAACAATAGTATGGTATTATTTCACTGTAATAGCTACTGTAAATTGGACAGTGCAGTTAGATTAACAAGAATCTAAGCTTTCTGCCAATATCAGATATGTGTATGTCTTGGGAAATGTTCTTGTTACTTACAACCTCATGCTAATCGCCAGAGGTGGGACCAAGTCATTGTTTTACAAGTCACAAGTAAGTCTCAAGTCTTAGCAAGTCAAGACAGGCAAGGCCGAGTCAAGTCTCAAGTCAAGACCGTCAAGTATCAAGTCAAGTCTCAAGTCCTAAACTTTGAGTTTCGAGTCCTAAACAAGTCATAATGTGCTCTTCACCAAATGTAATACCATTTCATATTTTTAACAAGAGTAATAGTATGTTACATTTATGCAAATCATGAATGCTTTAAAAAATATCTATATATTTATTACTTTCCAAATAAACTTTATATTTCCATGGAAATACATGGGTAGCCATGAGAAAGACACCCCCCCAATAGTGATCAACTATCGAAGATCGCTATGGGGCGCAATCGGGCGATGTAGGCTTGTACACAATCGCCCAACCTTAGCACACACACACACACACACACACACTCTCTCTGTGTGGTTACAGTAGGCTAACGTATGTCAATGGTTTTAGGAACAGCAGTAACATCAGGCAGGATTTAAGCTACCAACTGCCTAGCCAATTGTAGCTCAGTCTTGGGTGCAATGATCACATTCCCACACTGACTGAATGTGTGGAGGCTCATTGATTTAATGTTACGTTAGCCTACATGATACACCGGGAAAGTAATAAAATATATAGCTGTCGGCTATATTAGCCACGACTTACCGTTCTTTGTGCAGCTTCAAATGTCGAACAAAGTTGGAAATTGCTGCGCCTCCATCTGTAATTTTCTTCCCGCATGTTTTGCAAGTTGCAATACGTTTTTTTGTTGATACAGCGTCGTCTTAATAATAATACTTTTGGGGTGCCATCTTTCCAAGGGCTCTATCTGGCACAATTTGATTGGCTGCTGTCCGATTCAAACTGTAATCCGTTAAATGAAGAGTTGATGCGCTGCACACTTTTTTTAATAGCATCATTTTTAATATTTGGGCTTAGAGAGTATCAACTCAGGTCGAGTCATAAGGCTGAAGTCCAAGTCAAGTCACGAGTCATTGGTGTTAAAGTCAAAGTCGAGTTGCAAGTCATCATATTTGTGACTCGAGTCTGACTCGAGTCCAAGTCATGTGACTCGAGTCCACACCTCTGCTAATCGCATTAGCCTACGTTAGCTCAACCGTCCCGCAGGGGACCCACCAATCCTGAAGAAGTTTTAACAAGTGACATCAGTAAGGGATGATAGCCTTCACATGGATTCACCTGGCCAGTCTATGTCATGGAAAGAGCATGTCATGGAATGTTTTGTATACTCAGTGTATGTGCTGCAGTCTAGCTATCATCAAAATAGGAAACAATGCTTGTCTGTCTGAGTAATACGTCTTTGAGCTCAGCAACACATAAAAGGCACCAGGAAGTGATCTATTGGTCTTGTACAATGGGTGGGAGGTGTTCGGAGATGCAAGGGAACTTGCCCAGAGGGAGGGAGTGAGAGAGGGAGGGAGGGGAGAGTGAAAGGACTGGTGGGTGATTGTGAAGTGCAAGGCAAGTGACAGCGTTGAGGTGACGCAGCGAACGTGTCATCAGTCGGTTTGATAATTGGATTGCAGAAGGAAAGGGAGATAGGAAACCCCAGTACCTCCCACATCGACATGACAGACATACAGACATGTGGGTGGTTGGTGGAGATAGCTATTTCCATAGTAACAGGCAAGGATTATAGTTGCCATATGCCCTTTCTCTCTCCATAGCTGTGTTGTGCGTCACGCTCTATTTATCTCTATTTCTCTGTAGCCCTCTATAGTCCTCTCTCTCTGCACACGCACACACACATGTACACACACATACAGTACACACACAAACACACACATTCTAATCACTCTAGTCTAGAGTTGAGTCTCTGTAAAGTAACACTCGGCAACAGAGGCTCACTGTGTCACATGCTGTGACCTTCAACACATCCTGTCATTACACCACACACAGCTTGTCATGCATATTATTGTTTTGCTTATGAATACAATGATTAGCGTTGAGTCCTATAACAAAAATAACCTTCATATAATGTGTGATAGAACAGAATTGGCATCTACAGTTAGATTTCACTTCATTCTCCAAAGTGTTTCAATATCACTGTGGTGGACTGACTGCAGTGTCTCTTATCGTATCTCTTTGAGGTGACTTTCAAGCTCTAACAGTTCAGCTTTTTCCAAGATAAACCACTAGCACAGCTTGCAGGTCTTGTCAATTTCTTTGTTCTCCTGACTCCTAACCTCAAAGACAGACTAACAACTGTGTGGTACTTTGTTGATGTTGGTTCAAACATAATTAGAAAGCTTGTCGATGGTCAGAATAAAAAAGAAAATAAGATCACTGGCCAAAGTTAGGGCTCCCGAGTGGTGCAGAAGTCTAAGGCACTGCATCTCAGTGCAAGAGACATGACCACAGTCCCTGGTTTGAATCCAGGCGGTATCACATCTGGCCGTGATTGGGAGTCCCATAAGGCGGCGCACAATTCGCCCAGCGTCGTCCGGGTTTGGCCGGGGTAGGCCGTCATTGTAAATAAGAATTTATTCTTAACTGATTTGTCTAGGTAAATAAAGGTAAAACATTTTTTTTTAATAAAGACAACTAGATTAGAGAGGCCACAAAACGCCTGCCTGCCTGACCACTCTAAGCTGATCTGTAAACATCTTTATTGCAGGCTAACAGATCAATCATCCATCATCTCCACTGTCCTCTTCCACTCAACTCCACTGTGGCCTCGCAGATGCCTGCAGTACAGGAGTGGATCAATTCGTGCTAGCTGTGTGCAATTGTGCAAGAATATCCACATATCCATGACTACCATATTCAACGGACCTTCATATTTAGCATACTATATTCATTTTATAGATTTTTTGGACTGATCATGGACAATTTCACTGCAGTCTGGATTGGTACACAAAAGAGTGACGACTGAAGAAACATTGTGATTGACAGAGATCCCTTATGATTCAGCATTGCTGTATTAGGATGACAGCACACAGTCTGACAGAGCTAATAGCCAAGAGTTGACTGTACTGACTGGGGGCATGACAGGGCTAGGAAGACAAGCAGGAAAGGTTCTGGCAGCCAAAAGAAAAATTAATCAGTCTAGACTTAGGAAGAGAGACTAAAAAATCTCCCTTTAGATCAGAAGGGGTCTTTTGACATTCGAGTACTTTGTGTATGTGTCAAAGACAATCCAAGTTAAATCCATTTTAATTTCTTGGTTGTAACTCAACAAAATTTGAAAAAGTGCAAGGGCCTGAATACGTATGAAACCCACTGTAGGGAGAGAAGCCATGGTAGCCATGGTAGCACAAAGGTCTCTATTTTTCCTTTCCTTTTAGTAATCTCAGAAGGGATTGAGTGTTAATGTGTCCAAGCTCCTGGATTTTAGATGTTGCAACTTGCATAAAGCAACTACAACAACAGCCATTCTGGCCTGAGCTGGCAATACAACCAAACAAATAGAATAGGGTACATTGTACTGGCCGTTAACTGGCTCTGCTACCCAGTGCTGTAAGTATCAAAGACAGGGCATTAGGGCACTAGTGCCCCATACATACCTACATGTAAGTCTGTTCAAGTTGCCTTGATTATCTAATGCTTTTACAACAAGCAGCATAACCAAAGTCTCTGCTCACAACAACTGAGGTTCATAGAACTATAAAAGTCGACTAAACTACATACTCTTGTTCCTTTACTCTTGCTTACTACAATGTATTACTAGGTTGGTACACCTGTACTTTCACCTCTGTCATGTTGTCCTGTTATCTTCCATAATGAGCCAGCTGCCTCACACTGATGTTCAGGGTTAATGTCTTATGCAGTAGTATTGGATCCAGAGGACACACCCTTCCCAACCAGGCCAGTCCTCCCGCATTTAACTCCAAATGCTGATTGGACAGGAGAGCAGAAACCAGTTGGGTGTTGGAACACAGCCAACTAATAGAGTGATCAATCTGCCCAGACTGCAGCTGGATTGCGGCAGTGTCAACCTTAGGGAGAGACATCAGGACAATACTGCAATCAGACAGAACCACCATGAAACCACCTTACACTAACCATGCAGAGGCGCACAGGGCTGTTTGACCACATTTGCAGTGAGAGGAAGACAAACATGTTTTTCTATTCTTCAGCAGTTTCGACTGCTACCAATCAACAGCAGATGTGTGATATTTGTGTGCACTGTTGCTCGCCCTTAATGCATTCACTATTGCATGTTTATGTCAATCTATACACACACTAACAAAATAGGGTTTCTCAAGGGTTCTTTGCAGTTCAGAAAAGGGTTATTTCCTCTTTTAGTGATAGTTAAAATGAAGGGTTGGCAGCTCATTTGAACATTTTGTGGCGTGGTTTGCTCACATCTCTTTAGTGCATCCGTGAGTTAGAGTGTCATTCCAGTTGATCTAATATGTTGTGTTATGTCACTGCATGATAAATATGACTATGGCCCGTAACCATGTCTTGTGAAAGACTCACATAAGGCTTTGTCTCAACTTTGTCCCCAGCTTTTCCAGAGCTAACGCGTGATTCAACTGGTCAATGAAAACAATTATAACACCAATGTAAATGTGATTAATCACAAACCCTGTGTGGTTCATCAAAAGGATCTACACCTTTTTTTTATATTAAGGAAGGTTCTTTATAGAACACTTTTCCATAAAGGTTCTATAAAGATCCATAAAAAAGGTTCTACTGTATATAGCCCCAAAAAGGGTTGTAACTATATAGCAGAACCCTTTTTTGGCACTATACAGAACCTTTTATTAATGGTTCTTTATAGAACCTTAAGAAAGGGTTCTTTATAGCACCATGCATATTCCAGTTAGAACCTTATAAGCATGGTTCTTATAGAACCTTCAAAAAAAGGTTATTTATAGCACCAAAAAGGGATCTGCTATGGTTACAAGACAAATAATATTATTTGGCATTATATATTGCTTTTTTTTGTGTGCAGTCACTATAATATCTGTAAACAAAGCCTACAGTATGAATTCATAAACTGCATCTTGAAGGCGTTGACTGTTTGTTATATAGTATTGTTTACTTTGAAGGTCATGTGGACACTACACGCGGTTTGTCGCCCACACTGTTGTTTTGTCCTTTACGAGTATTATGAAAGGTCTCAGCATCCTGTTGATCTCTGTGGTCAGTCAATAACACACAGGTTGTTGATGCACATCCAGGGCATCATTACCCACTGTAGACAGAGGCCCATCCGTGATAAGACCAACGTATGTTTCCACCCACTTTCATTTCCATCTACGTAGGATATCAGAAGAAGTACAAATAGTACATGTCTTACAGTGTACCTTTTAGATTTTAGTGACGCATTTGTGTAGCTGCTGGTTGCTACACTCAGACACGTTCTATTTACAACTGGCACTGTTCAAGTCCCCGTCTCTTGAACTACACAAATAGAACAATGCTATATGTAAAAGTAGGCCCTATATGTAAAAGTAGGCCATTGATGCAACAAGTCATAGACTAAGAAACAAATAGCGACAAGACAAACATGACAAAAAACAGTCGTGTGTTAATCAGAATCAAGTTCAGTAGCATTATTTCAGCTGTTCTAAGGATGTGCCCTTCAGCCATTATGAGAGGTCAAACGCAACTCCACTCTCTCTACATATTTGACTATGGCGC